>NC_084903.1:23403485-23659369 GCF_949316345.1 Pungitius pungitius
CTGGATCTGGAGATCTATCTGGATCTGAAGGCCTGTCTGGATCTGGAGTTCTATCTGGTTCTGGAGACTTGTCTGGATCTGGAGACACAGTGATCTCTGGAGATCTATCTGGATCTGGAGACGTGTCTGGATCTGGGGATACAGTGATCTCTAGAGATCTATCTGGATCTGGAGGCCTGTCTGGATCTGGAGATCTATCTGGATCTGGAGACATGTCTGGATCTGGGGAACTGTGAACTCTGGAGATCTATCTGGATCTGGAGACATAGTGATCTCTGGAGATCTATCTGGATCTGGAGACTTATTTGGATCGGGAGGCCTGTCTGGATCTGGAGACTCGGCTGGCAGTGGAAGTGCTGAGCTGCACAGTGGAGAATCAGGTATCGGGAGCACAGATTCTTCCGGATCCGGATCCGGCATCACTGTTGCTTTTACGAGAATCGACAGCTCTTTCTCCGGAGAGGACCTGGCTTCCGGTGGACTCCAAGAAGCTGGAGAGGGAAGCGCAGGGATCTTCATCTTCCCTTCATTTAAAGTCAGCTCTGGAGAACTCAGTGGTAGTGGGGACCTGTCGGGTTCTGGATCCGGCTCTGGTCTCGACTCTGGGCTAAGCGGCTCATCCGCAGACGGCTCTGGGGAAAGTGGACAGTTCTCTGGTTTCATCACCGACCAGGACTTTTCTGGGTCAAGTGGGTCCTCATCGGGATTCCACTCTGGCAGTGCGAGTGGACACTCGGGAGAGCTTTCTGGAATTGGGGACGCACAGATCTTACTGCTCGATCATGAACTGATTGATGCCTCCACCGCTGTTACCCACAGGGAGCATGAGCTTGGTGGAGGCCTTCTGGCGTTTAGTGGCTCTGGAGACGTTTCAGGATCTGGGATTCTCAGCGGCTCTGGAAGTGGCTCCGGGTTCTTCTCGGGTGTTACCCTTGTTGGGTCGGGGTTCACTGACCTTACAGTATCATCCTTTGGAGAGCAGGAGGCCTCTGGGTTTTTACTCTACACCTCTGGAGATGGAAGTGGTGGACATTTGTCTGGATTTGGAAGCTCAAGTTTCGTCTCCGGGTCTGGATCAGAAATGTCTGGATCAGGAATGTCTGGATCAGAAATGTCTGGATCGGGAATGTCTGGATCAGGACGATTTGAATCAGAAATGTCTGGATCGGAAATGTCTGGATCAGGAATGTCTGGATCGGAAATGTCTGGATCAGAAATGTCTGGATCAGGACTATCTGGATCAGGAATGTCTGGATCGGGAATGTCTGGATCAAAAATGTCTGGATCAGGACTATCTGGATCAGGAATGTCTGATTCTGAGTCCTCAACAAGTGGAGAAGAAGGAAGTGTTACATTTGTTACTGGAGATTTTCTGACGGAAGCATCTGGAGACACCACACTGTCCATGGAGCTCGGACGGGGGTCCTTAGAGTACAGCGGAGAAGGAAGCAGTAGCAGCAGAAGCTTCCACTCTGGCAGCGGAGACACACACCGGTCCACAAGCAGCGGCTCGGCAGCTTCCTCTGGAGATGCGCCACACGTGGTGCAGCCCTCTCCATCCAGTGAGTGGGCACCAACAGAAAGCACCAGCGCACCAGAGGAGGTCCTTAGCGGGGCTGAACTGACGCGGCCCCCCGGGGACATCCATGGGACCCCACCCCCTGTGCTCGCCCCAGCAGGACTGGCTGCTCCTCCCACCGCGAGCACACCGGCCCCGCTGCAGACACCCGGCGCCGCTGAAGGAACGTATTCGGTGGAAGGTAGGTCAACCTATTATGGATTCGTTAGTGGGCACAACTTCCAGGTTCTGCCCAGCAAAGCAAAGCGGAACTTAGCTAAGCCTCCATCATCCATAAATCTCTACAATCACCTAGACCTGAATAAGGTGCCAGGTGGAGAGTTGCCAGGAGACGCCAACAATCCCCAAATAAAACAAAAGAATGGCTAAAAATATCTTAGTGAACCCTGAACAGGGAGAACATAAAAGCATATTATATTGTCTTATTTTAGGACTTTGCAGTGGCCTACGCGTCATTATAATAATAATAATTCCTGATAATGGAAACCTCGGAGGCCGTTGTCCTTATATAAAAGGTCTCAACAGTACTCCGGTTCAGATTGACTCATCTCTCTCTCGAAAGAAGAATCTGTGTCTTTGAATCATCTCCCCCTGTTTTTTGCAGGTGGGTTGAACCCGTGTCACCCGAACCCCTGCGGTGCTGCTCCATGCGCGGTGGAGGAAGGGGTCGCCGTGTGTCCTGGTAAGACCCGAAACCGTTGCAAGAATAAACTTCTTTCTTTTTCTTATCTTTCCCCCAAAAAACAGCAAATTCAATATTCTGCGATGATGTCTTTTTTTTTTTTACGGACTTTGCATGTTTTGTCGGGTTGGTCTTCATTCTGTTTATTAATCACCTTGTCAGTTTCATATTTATTTAACTGGTTGTGATTGCATTTGATGAATCTGTATTTCTAGACTCACCAAACATCTGTTTTCTCTCCCTGCTCTTCTTTTGGCCTCATCATTTCACGCCTTCACTGTTCCCTTGATGTCCATGTGTTCGTTTTGTCCATCTGTCGGCGGGTTCTCTGAATGTTTGGAGGCTCGTCAAATGCGCGTCAGCTCCGCTCGGGGGGGGGGGGGGGGTGCACAGCTTCTGTGTCACACGTCTCCTCACAATTGTCTTCCAGCCTACGTGTTGTTTTTGGTTTGCTGTGCGTCGCCTAACGCTCTGCTGTGTGCATGCTGAGCCCCAGGCACCATATGGGTGCCTTCATGCTGCTGCATAATACTACTGCTCCCCCTGCTGCAACCAAGGATGCAAATATATATTCTCACTGCAGACATCTTCATTATTAGTTGTTCTCTGGTGTAGAATTGTATATTTCTGTGGATTTCTTTATCATTTAATACGCTTTGTCAAAAGTGTGCAGTAAGTCTTCATTTCCATCAGAGGTTGCAGCAGCTACAGTATTGTTCACTAACCTGTCAGTCCCAAGCTGTGATAGTCCCTCTATCATCAGAGGGACTATCAGCTTTGTACCCCCCCCCCCCCCCCACCCCCCACGCTGAAACCGTAGTGTCACCTGCCCCCCTTTCTTGCAGAGGTAGACGTGTGCCATCCCAACCCTTGTGCCAATGGAGCCACCTGTGTGGAGGGCGCAGACTCTTACAAATGCTTATGCCTGCCCAGCTACGGAGGGGAGCGATGTGAGATCGGTATGAGATCAGCTTCAGCTAATAAATACTAACGGCAGCCTCTCAAAAACAACCGAGGAGAGCGGGGGAAAATCAGCGGTTCCACCGGCTGGAAGCGGCGGTACTCTGTGTGGCGCCGGGAGGAAGCTCAGCGTGTGACTGAGGCGCCTCTGTTCTGTGCAGACAGTAGACGTGATGAGGTTCTTTGTGGGTGCAGCATCTATCGCTGAGACACAATCCTCAGGGTGGCTGTTGAAGGGTCTTTATGGGTCCAGAAAAAGGGCCACTAAAGGGCCCCTTCACCCTCAGTCAAGTGTGTGTTGTTTACGGATAATTTGAAATATAATTTTGTGTCTGGCTATTAAATGCAGCCACAAATGAATAAAGTTACTAAAATTACATTTTACACAAGAACTCAAAGTAACACAGGCAGTGGGTGATCCACTCATGGTCATTTCTGGGGGGTGTTTGTTTCTTCAGACAGGAGGTCGGTGAATGTGAAAATATATTTTTTACGTAATCTGGGGGAACGGACCGTTTAAAAATAAACAAAGTCATCAAGGTGGAGTAAGAAAATGAATGAAGCCTTTGAATGTCACAGTAAAAGCCAGAAAAAGGGGGCAAATTGGCAATAACATTACTGCCGGGCCGGGCTCTCCCCGCTGAAGTGAAGCATTGTGTGTAGTTTTCCATTCTGCACTGGGACGTTTGTTCTGTGCGTCACAGGTTCCTCGCAGCAGACAACATACGCTCCTTCAGTCCCGAGACCCGGTTCTGAATATTTAGCTGAGACAGAAACACCACGTCGTGAACAGCATCAGGAATGATGAGAATGCAGAAGTGGTCCTAGTGGCCTGAGTCTCTGAGACCTTTAGAAAAATAACAAAATCTCCACTACCTGAGGGAGGGTGGGTTCAGGGTGCGATCAGAACGCGGCCCGCCGGCTGGACGTTGACCCGCCGCTGTGTTGCCCGCCGCAGACGAGCAGCGGTGCGAAGACGGTTGGACCAAGTTCCAGGGGAACTGCTACCTGCACTTCTCGGAGCGGGAGGTGTGGCTGGACGCCGAGCGGCGCTGCCGGGACCTCGGCGCCCACCTGGTCAGCATCATCACGCCCGAGGAGCAAGACTTCGTCAACTGTGAGTCCACCGGGAGGAGGGGGGGGGGGGGGGGGTGTTTGAGGCCGTAGAGGCGGTGAACAACAAAGCACCAACGCACTTTGTCTTTTTCTTTTCAATAGCAAACGCGCAGGACTACCAGTGGATCGGCTTGAATGACAAGACAGTGGATAACGACTTCCGCTGGACGGACGGGACTCCCCTGGTGAGTGGGGGCTTTGTTCTGCTGGTGTGTTGCTCCCTGTGTAGGAAGTATAGTTTAGTATATTTTATTATGGGTAGTGTGGTTGTTTCCAGCCTGTTAGGTTCGTAAACCGCTTTATTTTGAAACTCTGCTTTTC
Source organism: Pungitius pungitius (assembly GCF_949316345.1). Taxonomy (NCBI): domain Eukaryota; kingdom Metazoa; phylum Chordata; class Actinopteri; order Perciformes; family Gasterosteidae; genus Pungitius; species Pungitius pungitius. The sequence goes on from NC_084903.1 coordinate 23,408,144, forward strand.
AAAACAACCACAGAGCGACATTGTGTGATAATAAAGAGACGCAAAACACCTACAAAGACACAATTTTGGATTCCAAAGAGACATTATTTACACGATTTATTGATTTTGAAATTGTGCGTGTGTCCCTGTTGATGTCACATGATACACAAATGCCACAAAAACAATCAGGGGTACAGGGTTCGTAGTACATTTCCACTTTGTCCTCCTCAGCAATACGAGAACTGGAGGCCGAACCAGCCGGATAATTACTTCAACTCTGGGGAGGACTGCGTGGTGATGATCTGGCACGAGAGCGGCCAGTGGAACGACGTGCCCTGCAACTACCACCTGCCCTTCACCTGCAAGAAGGGCCCAGGTACGTGCATCCAGTCACATGACCCCCCGCGGGGGGGTCAATGAGCCTCTGAATGGAGTTTGAAGGAGACTCCCGAGAACAAACCACATTTTTTTTAAACGGGAGGTTTGGTCACATGACTCTGGGTGGGTCCCTCAGTGTCCTGCGGCGCCCCGCCGGAGGTGGAGAACGCCCGCGTGTTCGGCCACAGGAGGGAGGAGTACCCCGTCAACGCCATCATCCGGTACCAGTGCGGCCCCGGGTTCACGCAGCGCCGGCCCCCCACGGTGCGTTGCCAGGCCGACGGCCGGTGGGAGGAGCCCCGAGTGCGGTGTACCCACGGTGAGGAGACGGAGACGGGGCGAGGTGTCTTCTTCTTCTTCTTCTTCTTCTTCTTCTTCTTCTTCTCCTCTCTGAACTCACCGGTGTTTCTTTGTGTCTCCTGCGTCGCAGTGAAAGCCAGACAGAGAAGACAGAGGAGGAGCAGCCAGCTTCCCTGAAAGAAAGAAAGAAAGAAGAGGAACAAATTATTTAAGAACATTTGCGGTGCACCGTTTTTTTTTGGCTGAGAAGAATCGTTGGAGAGCGACTTCCTGTTTCCATCCGCGTGCCTCATAATATATTTGAATCACATATGATAATTAGTTGGAATGCTTCAAGCATTCCAAGTATTGTTCTTCTAATCTTTATTCCGCCTTATTCTACTATTTCTTCCGCCGCACCTTTCAACTCCTTCACACTTTCAGCTATTAAGACCATTCAAATATTAAAATGTTCAGCTCATTCAGGGGAGGGGTGCTATGACTTTTCAGCTTTTTAGCTCTTATAATTGAATTAATATAAATTAATATCTTCAACCTTTTTAACATGGTTTCCTAATGGATTAAATTTTCAAATCCTTTCAAAACTTCTTCAACTTTCAACTTTTTCAGCTTTTCCAATCTTTCAGCTAGAGACACCATTTAAACTTTAAAATGTTGACACAAGTCTTAACAATTTTATAAAAAAAACAGCTTGTTGATATCTATTATAGTTTTTTCATAAACACTAATTATGTTTCATTAGTTTTGGGGTTTCTTTCGAATTTAGAGTGGAGTTTTCCGGATTGTCCCGCGATTTAGAGTGAGCGCCGTGTGAGGATTCAGTAAAAAAAAAAGAGGCACTTTTATCTTTACGGCCACAATATTCACTTTTCAGCCTTCATTTAAAAAGAAAACATTAGCCGTGCTTGTGCTGGTTGGACTCGTATAAGTTTGGAATGTCAGAGTTATTTACTTTTTGCGTGAGGAGCCTGATTGTGAGACAAAGTCTGCCCCGAGCCCCATACGCTTCCATACAAATCTGCCAACATTTAAAAAAAAAAAAACACAGCCGGTACACTTTTTGTAAACGGCTGTTTGAGCAGTTTTAAAACACATAGAGACATACAAACTACACTCAAACGTTCGGTAGAGTCTTGTGTCTCTCAAAATGTCATTATTTTTTGGCTACTCCAAATAGTTTTGCTCCAGGAAGCATTTGTTTGAGGTGTGGATTTTGTCTAAATCTCTTCACTCTCTTCGCCGTGAGCTAATTAGCGATCAGCTGTTGATCTATGGCCATAAAGACGTAGCTCAGGGACGTGCAGGTTTAACCGTGGTTAGATAACGGTACGTGTGGACGTGCGTGTCGTGAGTTGGGACGGAGACCCGGGATGAGCAGACCGTAAGTAATGTGGAGGCTGGACCGTAAGATATTTGAGACATGTGAGAGCCATAAGTACTAGATTGCTAGCTAGCTAAACTGCTAACGAGGCTACTCCCCGCTGGAGACTTAAACCGTGGTTGTGACGTTGTTCCTTCGGTGTTGTCATTAAGCTGCAGGCACGTGAGTTTATTTTTTTACGCGAGTGATACTATTAATAACCTTTTCGCGGACCGCAAGAAGGCCCGTAGGTTAATAAGCACGTCAAAAGTTACGGGGAGTGGCGTGACGTTGTTCCTTCGGTAATTGAACTGCAGATACGTGAGTTTGTTTTCTTACGCGAATGACAGGAGATCGTTTGGTCTTTATTTTACGCAACAAAGCGTCAACTTAATATACTATTAATAACCTTCATCGGACCGCAAGAAGGTCCGTCAGTTAATAAGCACGTCAAAAGTTACGGTGGACCAGCCGGGGTTAGGGGGGAGGAGGGGGTCCGCTGGTGGGCGAAACTGCGCACTGAGGAGTGAACAATTGTAATCGAGATGGGGGCTGTAGTATTTGTGTGTATCCACTAACATTTAATTGTCCAAGTGAAACACGTAGTACTTGTATTAGTCATTGGCGCTGTATGCGTCCATGTTTATTTCACAAAACCGCGCATCTTTATGACATCATCAAGACATGACGGTTAACTTATCCGGAAGTATCCAGGAGCGTTTTTGATGGCACCGCCACGAAGCTTTCAGTAATTTCTACACTATTTGCAAACTTTTGAGGCACTCACCAACCATGCAAAATGTTTTTATATTTTATTTTGACTTGTTGCCAGGATCTTCTCCTGTCTTGTTTATTCTGTGCACATGGGCAGGTGCCACTGTGTATGGTAGGTTGTGTCATCAGTGTATTAATGGGTGAGAGATGTCATCTAGTATTAAAGCGCTTTGAGTTGTCAGAAGACTAGCAAAGCGGTGTACAAGTTCATTAAGTTTGAATGAAAAAGATTCAGCAATGTTTAGAAGTAATTTAAGCTTTTATTAGTTCTGTATTTTGTCAAATTCATAGAAGCTTCCCCCATTTCTGTTTTTTCCAATTCTTTCAAGTTCGTTTCAGCTTTTCTCATTTCTGTATTTTTAGCAATTTTTAAATGTATTTCAGCCTTTTTTATTTCAGCAATGTTTAGAATAATTTCAGCTTTTATTATTTCTGTGATATCAAATTCATAGAAGCTTCTCCCATTTCTGTTTTTTTGATATTCTTTCAAGTTCATTTCAGCTTTTCTCATTCATGTATTTCAGCTTTTTCTATTCTTTCAGCAATGTTTAAAATAATTTCAGCTTGTTGCATTTTAAGCAACTTTTTGAAATTAATTCCAGCTTTTATTATTTCTGTGATTTCAAATTCATAGAAGCTTCTCCCATTTCAGTTTTTTTGCAATTGTTTCAAGTTCATTTCAGCTTTACTCATTTCTGTATTTTCAGCCATTTTAAAATGTATTTCAGCTTTTTCTATTCTTTCAGCAATATTTAGAATAATTTCAGCTTGTTTCATTTCTGTACTTTAAGCAACTTTTTGAAATTAACTTCAGCTTTTTGCATTCCAACGCATTTTCAGCAGGAAATGCATTTTCTAGTTCAATATACTCCCCATCTTTCTCCTCAGCAACACATTCAAAGCTCAAATTGAGCATCTGGGTGGCTAAACAAATTTAAATGCCGCAATATATTCGGATTCATCTCTACTGGGTTTGAATGGCACAAAATAACACATATATTAGTCAACGTAAAAGTAAATACTTCATTGTTCATGTTGGGGATTATAATATAAAAAAATACATAAAATTGATCATACAATTCGGAAAATTAATTTCGAATATTTTATTGAACCTAATCAAAGGTCTAAGAGATGTTAGAGGTTCCTCAATGAGCATATGGACCTGGTAACACATTTAATTTACTTTTATGTCACGAACCAAAATATTACATTTTCACTGCCCATGTAGCCTGAACTGTACTGTGCAAACAGCCTATTAATTAGTTGGAATGCTTCAAGCATTTTTTTTTATTCTATTTCTTCCGCCGCACCTTTCAACTCCATCACACTTTCAGCTATTAAGACCATTCAAATATTAAAATGTTCAGCTCCTTCAGGAGAGGGGTGCTATGACTTTTCAGCTTTTTAGCTCTTATAATTGAATTAATATAAATTAAAAACATCAACCTTTTTAACATGGTTTCCAATGGAATAAATTTTCAAATCCTCTCAAAACTTGTTCAACTTTCAACTTTTTCAGCTCTTCCAATCTTTCAGCTAGAGACACCATTTAAACTTTAAAATGGTGACACAAGTCTTAACAATTATATTAAAAAAACAGCTTGTTGATATCTATTATACTTTTTTCATAATCACTAATTATGTTTCATTAGTTTTGGGGTCCTTTTTGAATTTAGAGTGGGCGCTTGAGTGCAGACAAAGTCGGAAGACAAGAGAGGGTCCATGTTTTGTAAACTGCTGGTAGAGCAGTTTTAAAACACATAGAGACATAAAAACTACACTCAAACGTTCGGTAGAGTCTTGTGTCTCTCAAAATGTCATTATTTTTTGGCTACTCCAAATAGTTTTGCTCCAGGAAGCATTTGTTTGAGGTGTGGGTTCTCAGTAACTGTCTGTGAGCTAAGTGCAGCTGCTCCGTTGCCGCGACAACGAGCTGGGGCTCTTTCTGTGACTCACAGCTGATCCTTATTAGCTGATTAGTGCAGCCTGACATGACCTCCTTCTCTCCACCTTCTCTCATCATTTCAAACCGCCATGAAGGGGATTCTTACTGTAATGTTTGGTGAGGCCTATTAAATAATATATACTGTCTCTCAACCCCCCCCACCCCCCCACCCACTCACCCAATACCATCATTTCAAAATAAAAGCTGCAATGATTATGTTATTTAAACATGAAGCTTAGGATAAAGCTGTTTTGTTGAATACGTATTGCTTATTCAAATAGTACTACAACCACTACTAATATTTCTAGTACTTCTAGTAGTATTTCAACTGGTATTATTAGTAAAATGACTTTTACTACTACTAATATTACTAGTACTAGTATTTCAACCACAATGGAGGGATTTCTTCCTGTAATGTTTGAGGCCCATCAATTATAAACTTTAGTTTTATTAGCTTAGTGCGACTGTGGGTGAGTGGGCAGCGCGGCCGTCCTCCAATCAGAGGGTTGGCGGTCTGATCCCAGGCCCGGCTAACCTGCATGTCAATGTGTCCTTGGGCAAGACGCTTAATCCCAGGATTGTTCCTCTAGCTGTGACTACAGTGTGTGTGAATGTTAGTTACTGGTTGGGCAGGTGCCACTGTGTATGGTAGGTCCTGTCATTGGTGTGTGAATGGGTGAATGATGTTATGTAGTGTTAAGGTGCTTTGAGTGGTCAGAAGACTAGAAGAGCGCTGTACAACTCTATTTTACCAAGTCCATTTGCTTTAAATAACAAACATTCTGTCTCCCAAACCCCCCCCACCCAATTCCATTATTTCAAAATAAAAGCCTCAATGATTATCTGTACCTCTACAATAGGTACAGCACAATTGCTTTCAAATACTAGTGAAACTAGTACTTACTTCTTCTACTGCTGCTAGTACCACTAGTACCATTATTTCAAAATAAAAGCCTCAATGATTAACTGTACCTCAACAATAGGTACACCACAATTGCTTTCAAATACTAGTGAAACTAGTACTTACTTCTTCTACTGCTGCTAGTACCACTAGTACCACAATTACAACTATAGTACTAAACCTTATATTACTACAAAAAATGTAGTTTTTTTAATTCTCAGCTTTTCCTATTTCTATTCTTTCAGTAACGTTTAAATTAATTTCAGCTTTTATTATTTCTGTGATTTCAAATTCATAGAAGCTTCTCCCATTTCTTTTTTTTCAATTCTTTCAAGTTCATTTCAGCTTTTCTCATTTCTGTATTTTCAGCAATTTTTAAATGTAAGTACTTTTAGTAGTACTTCTAGTATTTCAACTGGTATTATTACTAAATGACTTTTACTAGTACTACTAGTATTTCAACCCCCATGGAGGGAATTCTTACTGTAATGTTTGATGAGGCCTATTAAATAATATATACTGTCTCTCAACCCCCCCACCCACTCACCCAATACCATCATTTCAAAATAAAAGCTGCAATGATTATCTGTAATTTAGCCATGAAGCTTAGGATAAAGCTGTTTTGTTAAATACGTATTGCTCTTTCAAATAGTACTACAACCACTACTAATATTTCTAGTACTTCTAGTTTCAAAATAAAAGCCTCAATGATTATCTGTACCTCAACAATAGGTACACCACAATTGCTTTCAAATACTAGTGAAACTAGTACTTACTACTTCTACTCCTGCTAGTACCACTAGTACCACAATTACAACTATAGTACTAAACCTTAAATTACTACAAAATGTATTTTTTAATTCTCAGCTTTTCCTATTTCTATTTCAGCAATGTTTAAATTAATTTCAGCTTTTATTATTTCTGTGTTTTAAAAATTCATAGAAGCTTCTCCCATTTAGTTTTTTTTGCAATTGTTTCAAGTTTATTTCAGCTTTTCTCATTTCTGTATTTTCAGATATTTTTAAATGTATTTCAGCTATGTTTAGAAATAATTTCAGCTTTTATTATTTCTGTGTTTTCAAATTCATAGACGCTTCTCCCATTTCAGTTTTTTTGCAATTATTTCAAGTTCATTTGAGATTTTCTCATTTCTGTATTTTCAGCCATTTTTAAATGTATTTCAGCTTTTTCCATTCTTTCAGCAATGTTTATAATAATTTCAGCTTGTTTCATTTCTGTACTTTAAGCAACTTTTTGAAATTAATTTCAGCTTTCTGCATTCCAACGCATTTTCAGCAGGAAATGCATTTTCTAGTTGTTTATTTGCATTTCGTGTGTTTTGTTAAGGTTTTATTTTTGGGCAGAAGAAGAACGCAGCTGTGTGTGTGTAGGTGTGTGTGTGTGTGTGTGTGTGTGTGTGTGTGTGTGTGTGTGTTTGTGTGTGTGTGTGTGTGTGTCTCTGCTTCCTGCAGCGTTGAGCTCAGACGTGTCTTTGTCCCTCTGATTAACACATCATTGGTACCTGGATCATTTCACTCCTCTGAAGTGGGTTCAATGGACACAACATTCGGTTAAAGTTGCCTCACTTACAGCAGACGAGGACACAGGACCAGCGAGTACATTATCCTTAGATTAGAAAAAGAGATTAGAAATTATTACTGAAACAGAGACTTTATGTCCTTTTATTTATTGATTTCAGGGACAATGACTCGTATCTAATCTGCAGAGGACAAAGTGGCGCTGTGCCGTGCACAGTGTGTCCGTCAGTGCGGCTGCTTACACTTGTGCTCTTGTTTTGTGTTACTGTTTCTGTATTTTGGGGGCTGTGCCCGCTTCAGTATATTCCTTCACCGGCTACATAATAAACCAAAGACATGGAGACACAGACACACGGAGACACACGCGTCCGCTGAGCACAACTCGGGGGGACTTTGTGAATTCAAACTAAAACACGAATGACTTAGTTTGGGTTGAGATAAACGGCACAGATTCACATCAGGCAACATGTGAGAGGCTACAAAACAAAACGCAACAGATTGCATTTTAGTGAAATTCAAACATGTCATTTTGGGAACAAAGCAGCGCTGGATGAATTCAGGAAACTGAAGACGTGAATTAAGAAAAAAAAAAAAAACACCGTTGCCTCGACGTGGTGTTTGTCTCCGTCGGGCCGAATGAACTCACCCCGTGTTGATCAGGACGAATTAAAACCCTTTCATTGAAACCTTCCGGCGTCTTTTATGACTCGGTTCCTTCGACAGGGCGACACGCGGCACGTGGCCTTCACAGGGTTTGAACCCCCCCCCCGTAGCCTTCACCACACCCCGGCTGTTCCAGGTACGGACGACCAACCCGTCTTTCGGTTAAACAGGACGCCGACTCATCGGGAACAAAATGAAATGACGGTTCTTTTTGTATTTGCCCTCCCAGGGTCGGGTTCCCTCGTGACTGAATGGGGTTCTTTGAAGGCCCCTCTGCGCCTCCTCCACCCTTCACACACACACCCACACACACACACGCACCGGTCCACCCCTCTGCCCCCGCGGCCTCCAGATGAATCGGGCCTCTTTCTCTCTGCTCTCGCCATGTTTCGCACTCGTTAAGTGAGCGGAAAACAGGGAGGTGTTTGTACCTTGAGAGATGCCGCTAAGTGCTTCCTGCCGGGAGAACGTCCGATTAGGGCCAAACACCAACGTTGTTGTGTCAGAGGCCTCTAAAAATACGCCTCAGGAAACAGAAATTCACACAATAAGGTGACTAAGGACCGCTCTATACAACATGAATTTATAGTGATTCAAAAAGAACGTGCCTAATTAAAAAGGCATAGAACCACATTGTGGGAAATGCACTTGAACTTAACATGATGGGTTGATACCACACATCTGATCTAATTTTTCATGGCTAATCAGAGAAGTTTACTCCTCAAGAGAAAAAAGACCTGGAAACAAAGCTGGTACCAAATTGATTTAGAGGGAGCTGTTTTTCTTTCATCAGCTGAGCTTCAGGCAGGAACCTGCATTCCCTCTACTGACCATCAGGGGGCTACTCTTCCATTTGCAGCGGCAGCGACCTGTCAATCACAGCCCCCGTTCTACAACCATAAAACGGGACAATGTCGATTTCAGGCCATTCCCGCGTTGAACCGCCTCCCCTCACCTTTGCACGGGGGAAACAAGTACAAGTCTTCCCCTGGTGGATGAATGCTGGTACTGCACTGGTCAATACGACCACGTCCTCACAGAACGATGGTTTATGTGTAGTGGTCTGGTTTAGTTTAAAATAAAGCAAACATGTTTTTATTTGTATATAACGCATATACGCAGTGGCATGTAAATTGAATTAAATTAGCTCTAGTTACCTTAGAAAATTACAAATGGGATATCTACAGAAATGATTCTGATACCAAGGTTATTTACAAAAATACGTATTAGATAATGTGCATTCACCCGAAAGCGTTTGTGAAGTGAATCAGGAGAGCATACTCAATATAGCAGAAAATAATTTGTTATATTTTAAGTTTTGGATATAAATACGCTGTACAACAATTTATAGAACTAAAAGGCCATAGATTCACCTCTCTCAACGGGTTGCATTTTAGAAGTAGAACACAAACATCAGTGCGCTTCTTTTTTTATTTGAGGTTTTCTGAAACAAAAATAACATCTCACAACCCTCCACAATAACAAAGCTGGTCGGGTCAAAAGAGTCCCCATCTTCTTCCTCGTTGGTTTGTGGCAGCAGCCGATTGTTGGTTTGTTTGCGCTTCATTTAACTTAATGTAAATTTCACTCATTACTAGTTGTTTTTCCTTCTTTTTAATATGTGTGTTGTTAACATGTAATTATTGTAGGTACTTATATATAGTCAACATCAATACATAATATAAATAAATACATTCATATCAGTTATTATTATGACCATAAACTCAAACAACGTTATTGCATTTGTGGCTTTTATTAATCTCTGTGCTCGTGTTTGAGTGTAAGCGGAACCAAAGTCACTCAATTCGGTTTCCGGTAGGACCACAACAAAAGGGGACTTCCGGCGTAGCCTTTTCTCGCTGGATAACAATGGCTTTCCCGGAGTTAAAACAAAAGTTATCGAAGTGGTTTAATGACAAACAATCGATTAAAAAACCCAGAGCGTCGGAAGTATGTTAAAAGTGGCTATGATCGATTCACTTGAATTATAAAACCGCGTCTCGCAACCCTTAAGCTAGTTAGCTTACCGATGCTAACTTAACGCACCTTTAACAGTTGCTGAAAGCATATCAACACAGCAGTGTTACGTTAGCTTCGGTAAGTATTACAACGCACTAATTATAGTTGTGTGATTAATTAAAAGTGTAATTTGTTGACTGTCGTTCAGTTGAAATTCACGCGAGCAGTTTCGGCGAACGAAGCTAGCGCGGCTGTGTTGGTCGATGTTGGCCATAAAGCTTTTGCCCTGCGTTAGCTAGGAACCTTTTTAATAGACATGTTTTAACAGGACAGCTACAACATGCTGCTTAGTAATAATGTTTTCATGATTTTACTATGTTTTAAATATGTTCTAATGTAACTCAAAGTGAGGTTTACTTTTTTAAAGCAAGTTTTAATGATGAATTATTAACGTTGATACAATAAATGATTTTTATATTATCTGTTAATCTAGTTCAATCTTGCACGATGCATTAATAGTAAATATTTAATTTATTTTTTATTTTTGAAGTGAATTTCTCACTATATCACCAGCACTTTTATGCTGGTAACATTGCTTTTTACAATATTAATATGAACTCTTATTTTTCTCAGTGATTAGCTTCATGCATGATTATCCAATTATTTCAATAATAGCCATAATATTTAATTTAATATTCCAAAATAATTTATCAAAGCCTCTATGCTTCTGCACCTGTTGAGAATTATTAACACTGTTTCATTGCTTTTATATTGCCAACTATTTAACTCTGCAAGTAATACACTTGTATATACACACTAGGTAGTAAAAGGACTCAACGTAAGGCACTACAGAAAAAAAAATATCTGAATAAAAAGGCAAAATGATTGGGACGGATATGAAAAAGGATATTGCATGGAATCAATGACAGGATGTTGAATTAAAGTGGTCGAGGTGTTTGTCAGACCTCCTGCCACTTTGTAGCCAACATGCTCTGGATCCTGATTCGCTGGTCTCAGTCTTCATCCGGCCTCAAACCTTCGTTCTTTTCGTCCGCACAGCCTCATGGCCGCTCTCGCCCCCCCCATCCCGTCCCCTCTGGCCTCCTTCCTCTGCGCGTTGCTCCCCCGGGGCTTTGCCCTGGGGCCATCGAGGCTCTGCGGGGGCCGGGTGGGGCTGTGGTGGGTTGGCCGCCCGCTGGAGGCCGGATTCCTGCTGGGGAAGGAGGGGGACACGGAGTGGGCCTCTGGGGGTCACCTGGACTCGAGGACACCCAGCCGGGACGGTGAACCCGGGGATGCAGAGAAGGTAAAAGGAAGAACAAGCACAGAGACCTCCAGCAGCGCCGTCACAACACCAAAACAAACACTATTCAATAACATTTTCCATTTAAGTTGCATCTTCACCTTTTGTATAAAGTAATTAGTTTATATCTGCTTAACAGATAATACACAGTGTTCTAAAACATGAAACGTGAATCTCATGGAATTCAATACGTATGCAAAGCACGACCGAGCGATGAGTTCAGTTTTAGCTCCTAAGTGAGACTTGCACAGGCAGGAATCATCACTGCTACGAGTAGAAAGCTTTCACTGTGGACATGAAACACGATGTCATCCATAGAGATCTGCTCTGAGCTCAGACTTAGTTTTAGTTCCTCTAGAAATGTTATAAACTTGTATCATGATTAAACACGGCTGTGTTCTCTGCTCTTCAGGCCCTGATGGAAGTGGCAACAAATAAAGAAGCTTCGCTACAAAGAGCCGTCTGGATCACGTAAGTTAAACCAAACATCTTTGTCCTTCCAGCCCAAATTGTGGAGATGTTTTAAGACGTTTGTATAGCGGATTAACACTTGGTTTGATGTATTTATTTTAAAGTTACTGTAGGAACATTTAACTTATTGTAAGTAACTTTGGATAAAAGCGTCAGCTAACTGACATCTAATGTAATTTAACTCATTCTTAACCAGTCTCAGTTTAGTCCTCATCCTCCATATGAACCGGTCTCTGGTTTTCCCGTTCAATTTTCAGATTTGCCCGCCGGGCGCCGCACGACCAGTGGAATGTGTCGCGGCAGTGCGGCTGCAGGGAGGCGTGCGTGGCCGAGTGCGAGGAGGCGTGTCTGCGCGTGTGTCGGGACATCAGGCCGGGAACAGAGCTGCTGCTGAGCGGGGGCGACGCCGAAGGAGAGAGGCCGACGACCGACTCGCCCAAAGGTGATGCTCCGTTACAGGTGGTCATCGAGCAGAGAGAGACTCACTCATTGGCTCCGTGTAAGGGGTTTAATTCAGGGATTAATCAAGCATTCCTGTGGCGTGTTTGAATCCAGATTAACCTCGTCAGATGTTTGCCCTCGTCTGTCCACTTCCTGTTTACTCCACCTGGAGGAGCAAGAGGGACGTTAACTCCAGCTGAGGAACCACTAAAAAAAACTCCCCTCCATTGTAATGACTACAGTCTCCGTTATTGTTAAATGAAATCTCCTATATGTGAACACAAAGTCACAAACACTGTGAAGCTGGACACTTACACCACAGGAATAGGAAAGTACATTGTTTCTCTCGTAGGATTTTCTCTTGTACAATTACTAGTTACTAGTATCCAGGTTATTGTGTGTGAGAAAGACTAATATTGTTCTAATAATGACATTTCTAAATATGCAGTTTAAAATAGCTGCTGAACATTTTCTCTGAAATCACCAGACGTGGAGACGGAGCACAACAGCGACTCAGATGCCGGCAACCTTACCGCCATTCGAGAGACAGAAGACAGAGGGGAGGAAGAGGCAGAAGAGGAGGAGGAAGGAAGACCAAAGTCCGTCAAGAGAAGTCCTCCAACCAACCACCTGAGGAACCGGAGGGCCAAGAGAACTGGACGCGGCGTCCCAGCGGCAGACGGACAGACGGGCGGAGCGCCTGGCGTCCCGTCTCCTGCGGACGGTCGGGAACCCGCAGCCGCTCCCGTCCGCTGCAGCTCGCGCCTCGCCTCCAAACCGCGGCGCGTTCACCATCCGTCCGTGTCCCTCGCAGAGGGGGCGGAGCTCGAGAGGGCGACCGAGGCCGCGTGCGTTGCCAAGGAGACGGGTGTGTCGTGGGACCCGGAGATCAGAGAGAGGCGGTACAGGTGCTCCACCTGCGGGAAGAAGTTCTACCAGATGGGCCACCTGAAGAAGCACCAGTTCAGCCACACGGAGGAGAAACCCTTCAGCTGCCAGCAGTGTGGGAAGAACTACACCTCTGGCGAGAGCTTCAGAGCCCATCAGGTACCGGCTGGCACCACGGGCTTAAAACCACATGTACCTGCTGTGAAACTAAAGCCTTTTCTACTCGTTTACAGTCCATGTTCATAAACGTTCTTCAATGACACATATTTTGCTTGTTCACAGGTCGCTCACCTGTCAATTGCTGTAATTTCGCAGTTACAATTGGAGCCTGATTTACTGTTCTCTCTTTTAAGAATGTCACAGTTTAAATATTAGAGCTATATATAGGCCTCTTTGTTGTAGTTTTTATTACATTAACAAATAAATATTGTTCGCATAGTGTCCTTAGCTCCCCTGACATTCTACAAATGGGGAAAAAACATCTCTGCTCTGTAATGAAGAATTGCTTTTCTAAATTACCACCAACATATTTGCCATTTGTGGCCCGACTTTGTCAGATGAAATTTATTTATTTCCTCCTTCTTTCTCCGCTGCTCTCGAGCCTTTTTATCAGAGGATATCTGTAAGATTTCATCCTCTTCGAGACAAGGTCTTGGCGCTAAATGGCTTCAGCCTCGTAACGAGTGCGTAACGAGTGCGTAACGAGGGCGTGACGAGGTTCTAACGAGGGAATGACGAGTGCGTAACGAGGGCGTGACGAGGTTCTAACGAGGGCGTGACGAGGTTCTAACGAGGGCGTGACGGTGGTTTTGTTTGCAGATGAGTCACCGTGGCGAGCGCCCCTTCCCGTGCCCCCACTGCGAGAAGGCCTACGGCCTGAAGCGGGACCTCAAGGAGCACCTGGTCCTGCACAGCGGGGAGAAACCCTACGTCTGCGAGCACTGCGGCAAGGCGTTCGCTCGCCGGCCCTCGCTGCGCATCCACCGCCTCTCTCACTGCAGCAGGAGGGTCCACACCTTGTGTCGGAAGGTAGGCTGTGGGGGGGGGTTCAGACCTCCTCAGGGCACCCTCAGCAGGATTAGATCAAAGAAACCTTCATTGATCTCCAGCAGTTTTTTTTAATTTTTTTATTATTTCGACAGAAATATTAGAAATAGCTAGAGTAATAGAGAATTGAGAGAAAAGCAACACAAGAGCTTTTAGAGACCAAAGTGGAGTGACTGTGGAGTGTTTAATAGCTGCAGCCTCAACGAGTCTGTTCAAAGTGTGCATCAGAATGACAATAGTATTACAGGAAGCAATGCATAACATTATTTAAATGGGTTTTAAATCCAGTGAGAAGCACAATGAGCTGCTCAGCGTGTGAAGCAGCACAATGTGGGTGGAGTAAAGATTCAATATATATTAAAAAACACAATTAAAGCAGACACACAATAGTGTTAAAGGGCGATGGCTTCAGAGCAATCTTTCAATTATTGGGATATTTCAGTAGCTTTGAGCATTAAAGATCAATAGTCGGTCCGACCAGTTTCCGTGGAAACCCAGAGGGACCAACCGGGACGGCCGGTTTCAGATGACCGGAACATGTCAAAGCCCAGCAAACGTCTCCTTTCATTTAAGGCTAAAATCTGTGTGACGGAGCGGCCGTCGCTGGCTGCATACGCAGCACTCACACACACATAGATACGCACACATAGACACACTCACACACACATAGACACACTCACATAGACACGCTCACACACACACAGATACGCACACATAGACACACTCACACACACATAGATACGCACACATAGACACACTCACACACACATAGATACGCACACATAGACACACTCACACACACATAGATACGCACACATAGACACACTCACACACACATAGATACGCACACATAGACACACTCACACACACAGATACGCACACATAGACACACTCACACACACATAGATACGCACACATAGACACACTCACACACACATAGATACGCACACATAGACACACTCACACACACATAGATACGCACACATAGACACACTCACACACACAGATACGCACACATAGACACACTCACACACACATAGATACGCACACATAGACACACTCACACACACATAGATACGCACACATAGACACACTCACACACACATAGATACGCACACATAGACACACTCACTCACACATAGATACGCACACATAGACACGCTCACACACACACAGATACGCACACACACACATAGACACGCTCACACACACACAGATACGCACACACACACATAGACACACTCACACACACATAGATACGCACACATAGACACGCTCACACACACATAGATACGCACACATAGATACGCACACACACACATAGATACGCACACACACACATAGATACGCACACATAGACACACTCATACACACATAGATACGCACACATAGACACACATAGACACACTCTAGGAGGTGTAGTGATTGCCTGCAGTCTGGACCTCATTTAGCCTGATGGGAGGGACTTCTTAATTTAATATGTTAAACGATGATATAGCATCTATGCATATAGCATATAATACAGAACAGAAATGATCATACAAAATCATTTAGTATTTAATGCAGTTTTATATGGGTGTTATAAAGTAGTATGACAACTAATATAATGACAGCAATACATCTGGATTTAAGAATCTTTCAGAAAATAAGTTCCATAAATATTTTATGAGGGGGAAAAAGCTCAAAAGCTCAGCGAGTTATAATGAATAAAATATATCTTTTGCTCGTTTACAATATAAAACTCCACAGGTTCACTTTTGGTGCTTGTTTACTTGAGTGTGTGATGACATTTTCTGCTCATTGCTCTTTTAATAGTAACATGTTTTAATTCATGTGCAGCATTTCTCCACTTTTATAGATTTATTTATGCCCTAAGGTGCAGTGCACGGTCTGCACGAAGCTGCTGGCAAACTCGGGCTCTCTGAAGAACCACATGAAGCTCCACACGGGAGAGAAACCGTACGTCTGTCAGCACTGTGGGAGGAGCTTCAGTCAAAAAGGTCAGAGCTCCTCAGACCGATGCTGGAGCTGTTTGGCGGCTGTGGTTCTCCCGTCATAAGTTCTGACGCTCTGAATACTATGAACTGAAATCTTTTTAGCTAATCTGAACTGGAGGGCGTGTTTGTATCTCAGTTTGCTTTTATTTAAGCTGTCGTATTTTTAAGTCGTTTTCCTCGCAGCTCTTTGAGAAACCCGGCCTCTCGCTGTGATCCCATTTCCACCACATTTGTTCCCAGTCACCGCGTCGAAGTCACCACGTCCGATCTAGCGAGAGAAGCTCGTGTTTCACGACTGTCCGTCTCTCAGGGAACCTGGAGGCCCACGTGAGGACTCACAACGGGGAGAAGCCGTTTGCCTGCAGCGAGTGCGACCACAGCTTCTCCCAGATGCCGGACCTGCGTCGGCACATGTTCTCGCACACCGGCGGAGGCTTCCTCTGCAGCTACTGCGGGAAGTCGCTGAGTGACGTGCACACCCTGAGGTCCCACGAGAGGCTGCACACAGGAGAAAGACCCCACCGCTGCCCCGTGTGTGGGAAAGGTTAGCACGCAGCGGCGCCATTTTAAATCTCGCCAAATCACGTTTTGGGCCAGAAAGCATAGAATCACGGATGTAATTTGAATAGTTTGGATCATCATTCACATTTGAACTCTAAACCTACATTCTAATGCTCAAGTTTTGTTTGTTTTTTGCATGCCTGCTTGCTGGGTTTAGGCTCCTCTAAAGTTAATACTTTTATACTCTTTGTAGAATTAGATTCATATGATGAAAACATCTCCAATAAACCCTGAGAGTGTTGAAAAGTACAAAAATATTTCTTCATTTTCATTTATATCCGATGAAACGCTCTGCTTTAATCCTTTCTAAAGCCGTCATTCTGACAGTGATTTAAAAGCACCATAAGTTACATTATTTAACCAAAACAACAAATTCAGGCAAATGTGTACTTTAAAAACATGTCATTTTTCTTACAGAACCTTTAAAAAACATCTTGTCTTCTAATCCCGGGAAAGGAACCCAATGTATTTATGATAAATCGTCTCCCTATAGCGTCGTCGTACTAGGAACGCATCACTGCGCCTCATTTCTTAACCTCGGTGACAAGGTCCTTCATCACGTCACAGACAAATAACTCGCAAGAGCTCCGAATATGGATTCATCCGCCGCTGCAAATAGTCCTCAAAGACTGCTCACTTTACCTTTCTCTTTTTAAAGATTATGTCAAAACTCATTCATTCACTAGAATAAACAGTAAACACATCGGAAACATCACAACAAAATCACTTATTTAACAGATGAGACAATGTTTAACCCAATAATAAGGTTTTTGTGGTTTGTTTATTTTTGATATTTCTCTCAGGCTACACGTTGGCCACCAAGCTGCGGAGACACGTTAAGTCGTCCCACCAGGTGGAAAAGCCGTACAGCTGCCACTGCGGCGCCTCGTACACCGTGAGACAAAGTCTGCAGAGGCACCAAGCCCAGCACCGGAAAGAGGGCGGAGCTCGGGGGGAGGCGAAGGCGGGGAAAGACGACGGAGAGGAGGCGGAGCCGGAGGAGGAGGCGGCGGCTTCCAGCTCCGGCCACCACAGGCCGATCAGAGGCCGACCCAAGAGGACGCCGCTCCCTCCGGGCGAGGAGGGGCGAGTGAGGCGGGGCAGGGGGCGAGGGAAAGTGGAGGAGAAGGACGCGAGGAAGGAAACCGGGGCGGAGACGGGAGGAGACGAGGAGGCCCCGGGTGGCGTCCGCCACGTCGTCCTCGTCCACGCGGACGGCCTGGCCGCGGGGGGCCCGCCGCCCGCCTACGCGGGGCACCAGCTGGTGGAGGTGGTGATATCGCAGGACGCGGAGCAGTGCATTGTGGTCCACGGGCAGCCGAGCGTCGGAGAGCTGCTGATCCTGCAGGAGGACGGGGGGGGGCTCTGCTCTGTGGCGCAGACGGTGGAGATAAACACGGGGTAGTTGAACTTTTGAAGCGTTTGTAGGAAATTGTTCTTCTTCTTTTGAGCAGCTTCTCTCCCGGAGCAGAGTTCTACTGCGGCAAGAGGACGGGCCCGGCGCCTAAAGGACCCGGGCTTTTATTGTGAAGGTCCTACAACAAGTTGAATGCGCTGTAGGGAAGAAGAGCAAGGAAATGAAATGCGTGTCTCTGCCTCATCCGATCGCAGAGGGTCACGTGAGAAAGAGGAACCTGGGAGGCCGACCTCATCTGCATCTCTTCGCTCTTTGCACAGAGCAGAACTCATTAAGATGCCACGAGCCGCCGGGCGTAAGCGGAGGAGGTGAGAGACGTTGACTGAGAGGAGTCCTGCGCCTCACTTACGTGACGTTACAAGCATGTCCCAGTAAACACCCCTCCACCCCCCCCCCACCCCCTCCCCCACTCCTCGTGACACAACAGACGCTTCTGTTGTGACGTGGACGAGTTCTGCAAAATAAAATGAAAATAAAACCCGAGTGCAGCTGCTTCTTTACCCGAGCAGTGTGTTGAGTTTCTCGTGCGCACAGCCAACACCCCCCACCCCCCCCAAGTGTTTTCCCAAAAGCAATCGAACACCTTGAAATGAACAAGAGCTGAAGTTTCATTTGCTCTCTTATTTTATCCGTGACGTTTCTGGTGACGAGGATGCGATGAAGCCCGGGTGAGTTTTAATGTGAAATAGAACGAGGCTTGTAATCAGCAGCCGGTCATGAGGTAACTTCAGAGCCGTTTGGGCCCCGGGGCTCTGATTAGTTTCACTTCTGTTCTCACAATGGTCATAATTGCGTTTTAATGAAAAATCAACAGCTTTTGGCTTCTGGTTTTCTTTTGATAGAAGAAAAATTAGAAAAAGAGCTTTTAAAATGTCTGTTTTTATAATCGCAGTGACTAACCGATGCTGTTGTGTTTACATATTTAAAAAAATTGAACACATAATAAAAATGTGTTGCTATAATTAGTTTACATTTACACTGACATTTCCATAGTTGCCTTGTAAAGGTTATAATATTAAATGAAGCAGCGTTATTATTCATTTAGATCTGAATCTCCTATTGGCTCCGGTTTGGTCTCCACCTAATGTCCCACAGGCCAAATTCATCACAGCTCAAAGTGTTTCTTTATAAGAAATGTATTGATGGAGCCGTTTTTGCCTCATTCAATTCCCGTTTGGTGAAACCGGCTCATTGAAAGGTTACACAGACCCCCGAGGTGTGTTTGGGGGGTGGGGGGGCTGTGGGGGGGGGGCTGATTGGTCGGCAGTTCGAGGGGACTTTTGTTGCATCGAGCCTCGTTTTCTCGTCTCTCCATCGTTAGCCTGCTGCCTTTTTTCCTTTCTCTTTCAACACATCTGGGTGCACGTGTCCGGCCTCTGTGGCAGCGAGTCGGTGCTTCCATGGAGGTTGTGCATCGCGTCCACTTGCTCTCCCACATTGAAACAAACCAATACCTCCTCATTTGTACTTGGCTGCGTTTCATTATCTGCATGGTAACGTTTTTTCTCGTTTTAAATTGTTTATTCAATCTGAATTATCTGACATCACTTCCCTTCGAACTTACATAGCTTGTCTTTTTGTTTTTTCATTAGATTTTATTCATCACAACACACTTTTCCACAATTCACTCTGCATACATTATCAGGTCATTTAAGTAAGATAATCGAGTTGCACCATGCTGTTGCTTTCTACACTGAAAACCAAATCAGTTAAAACGGGAAAAATAGCTTAATTTATTCACTTATATTTTTCACTTTTAGGGTCAAAAACTACTGCAGAGACCAGAAGGCAAATTAGGAGACAATTTATCATTCACGCTGCATACAGGTCAGTGCAGACTCTACATACTATATAGACTCTGTGGCCGTAGTGCAGCGATGGATCTAATCTGAGGCTCAGCAGGTGGCCTGTTGGGTGAAGCCACTTGCTATGCTGATTGAAGGGAAATCTTTGATATATTCAGTGCATGACCTGTATATAAGTGGACAGAGATTTGTTGGACTGCAGTTTTGGAACGTTCAGTTCAGCGTGCTCGATTGTCTGTTTGATTCCAAATGGACCATCATTTACTAAATGCTGTATTGGAAAATGCCTTAAACATGAGACTGAGACCATAAACTCATGTTTAAATAAATCAAGAAAGAAGTAGTCATTACCTCATAGACGTCTATGGGAGCAGAGGAGTCGCCCCCTGCTGGTCACTACACAGAAGTAGAGTCATTTCCTCATAGACGTCTATGGGAGCAGAGGAGTCGCCCCCTGCTGGTCACTACACAGAAGTAGAGTCATTTCCTCATAGACGTCTATGGGAGCAGAGGAGTCGCCCCCTGCTGGTCACTACACAGAAGTAGAGTCATTTCCTCATAGGAGGAGTTACGCAGCTGTTATAGTTATTCTTAGCATTAAAGAAAAGTAGGAAAACATTAGCACAACAGCTAGTTATTAATGTGCTACAAGTCACTCTGTTCAATGTATCCCAGTATTATTGATAAAGGCCTCTCAATGTGCCCTGAGGTTTAGTGGTACTTTGTTGTTAGAAGTAGTCGGTAGTACTAAATACTCCTTGACTGTAAATCAAAATTAGAGGGACGGTTTCTTGGATAGCTGTGGATATTGTTTAAATAAATAAATTATTCAAACGGCTCAAAGTTTACTTCTCGGCTTCGCAGAGACTTCTAAGCAGGCTGTTCCGTCCTCTGGGTCTGAGTATGCAGAGATAAATTAGGGGGGGATCAGTCTTTCTCTCTTCCCACAAAGACTCATGGGCCCTTGAGCAAGGCCTTCTTCTCCTCCCGTGAAAGCTCTCCGATGTAAATCCTCACACACACTTTCTCCCAAATCCTCCACAGCTCACGTTGAGCCGTCTTTTAAAGCAACAAAAAAATATATATATATGTAACAACCCAGAAAGTGTTGAGGTTTGGTATTCTAACCCCGGCAGAGACGCGGTGAGCCGGGTCCAGCTCAGCCTCCGGCGTCACCCACACACCAGCTAAAGTTAGCCGAGGTAGGACTCCTTGTCCAAACCAAATCCTTTTAAGTAGACGGATGAGAGGGTGTTGTTACCCAGCTTCTCCCCTTTTAGCCTCGCAGGAGACCGGGAGGGGGGGGGGACTGCTTCATTAATATTGATCACGTGGCCTCTACCTACTTACTGCTGCCTGTGCATGAAGGCAATTGTTTGCTCTACGGTTGTAAACCACAGCAGCTGGAATCCGCCTTGAAAACAACAACATAGTACTTGTCAAAAACACATGGGGGAGCCAGACCGTTGCCCGGGGCAACGTATCCGCTCAAGTGTTCATAAATGTTACCTTTTTTGAGGGATTAGTGGAGTTTTGGTGCGAGCGCCTGCAGCACAGAACCAAGACTAACTGGTGCATGTTGGTAGCGGGTTTAAGAAAAGATCATACTGAAAAACCTCTGGGTCTCTTCTTGGGGTCGAATCCCGTCCCACAACATCTAATGCAAACACACGGACTTCCTGCTAAACCAGGATCAGGGGGGGGGGGGGCTCCTCAGGTCCCATAGAAGTCTACGAGAAAATAACTTCTCTCTTGATTTATTCCCTCGGTAAACATTGTAAACACGAGTTTATGGTCTCAGTCTGTGGTTTCAAGTTCAGGAAATGGTGGTCCGTTTAGAGTCCGGAGGGGGGGGCTTACTGTGATTGACAGGTCTCCACCAAAGCCGCGTGGACCCACGTACACATGGTGCCGTTGACTGTGCCTGCGAGATGACGTCCCCAGGCCGGATTCTTCATGTTGTGTGTGATTCTAAGAGGAGTCCGTCCTCCGGAGCTGTTAACGGAGGTGTGTGCACATGTGTGTGTGTGTGTGTGCACGTGTTGTGTTCGACGTACGGCGCCGCGCTGCAGGTGCACTCTGGGTCGTCTGCCTACGCGACGCCGCTCAGTACCAGCCGGCTCAATGGGGACAATCAGGGAGCTTCATTTGGACCGAATGAATGTTCCTCATCTCGGGTTAATGGATTGATGGTCCCTGCTGAAGCTGCTGTCTCTTCAAGCAGCTTTCTTTCATTGGCTCTCTAATCTAATGCTCCCCTCTCGTCTCCGCTTTTTGTTTCCTTCTCATCCTCTTCTCTCCTCTCTCCTTTCCTCGCCTCCTTTCGCCACTGTGTCTTTTCAATTGTGATTCGGTGTTGATCCCTCTCTTCTCCTTCATAACCGGTTTAACCTTCCACTCCCATCTCCTCCATCAATGTCTCTCATCTTTGCCGTCCTCCCATTCCATCTCCTCTCCTCGACCCTCCTCTCCTTCTGATTTCTTTTTTTTACTTTCCTCCCTTTTTCCATCCCCCAAATGACACTGTCATCTTTTCCGCCTCTTCTCCTTCTCTCTTCCTCACCCCACCTTCTCCAATCTTCTCATGATTTAATTTCCCCTTTATCTCCATCTTCACCTCCC
This sequence comes from Pungitius pungitius, assembly GCF_949316345.1. NCBI lineage: Eukaryota > Metazoa > Chordata > Actinopteri > Perciformes > Gasterosteidae > Pungitius > Pungitius pungitius. The sequence continues at coordinate 23,430,493 of NC_084903.1, forward strand.
CTCTTTTTTGTTTCTTTTATTCATTTATCCTTTTTTCTGTCCTTTTCTTGTCCTCATCCTTCCTTCCCTCCTGTCCTCTCTTTCTTGCAGTGCTTACCTCTCCTGTCATCCACCTCTTTTCCCTTTTCTTCCTCTCTTGTCTTCCTCGTGGCCTTTTTTTTTATCTCAAACCCTCATCTGCTTTGCCATCAAGAATTTATTCCTCTCTCCTCTTCATGCATCTCCTACTCTTTTCCTTTCATCTCTCCTCTCTAACCCCCCTCCCTCTCTCCTCCTCCTCCTCCTCCTCTCTTGTGTTCTCCAGTGGAGAGTCGGTGAACATCATCAGCAGCAGTGTCACTCGGCGCAGCAACGACACGCATGAAAGTGAGGACGTCTTGTTTCTTTTCTTTTTCTTTTCTGTTCTTTTCCTCCTCTGCTTCCCATTTGGTCGTTTTCTTTTCGGTCTGTTTCTTCTCTACTTTTCCATCCTTTCTTTCTGCCACATCGACGTCTGTCGGCGTGCAGCACTATGAGGGCACCGTGCATTTCCAATCGGGTTTCTGTCCTCGCTCCAACTTGCGCATGTGAATGCTTTTCTTTTCCCTCCCTCCTTTATTTCCCTGCATGTCGTTGGGAATAAGTAGGCCAGTCTTATTCCTTTAGTATGTCAGCATCTTGGCTCAGACGTGCTCTTAAATTTTCTTTTTTTTAAACTTAAATCGTGCAGACCCTGCTTGTGTTACAGCAGGGGATGAAGCTGATATTTTAAAGTGAAGGATGTTTGATATTTTTTTTCACTCCATCCAAAGAGGAAGATTCTTTCACTGGCTTTGCTCTGCTTTCTCTCTCTCTCTCTCTCTCTCTCTCTCTCTCTCTCTCATTCCTCTTTTCATTTTTCTACTTTCTGTTATTTTCTTCCTGCCCGGCATGAAGATGATGTGTCTGCAGTGAACGCACTGGAGTCCAAACTAAACAATGGGGATATCATAGCGGCAGACATTTAACCAGGATGGACTTAACGGATGCATTCACCGCCATGGCCACGGCGCCGGCCACTTCACCGCCAAACTCTTCTCTGGAGAGCGTCAACCAGACCTCCTCTTCCTCGCCGAGGTCTCCTCCTCTGCCTCCTCACTCGCCGGCGGCGTCGGTGCTCATCGTGCTGGTGGTCACGGTCATCATCCTGGGCACCGTGGTGGGGAACGTGCTGGTCGTGGTGGCGGTTTTCACCAGCCGGGCCCTGAGGCCGCCTCAAAACCTCTTCCTGGTGTCTCTGGCTTCGGCGGACATACTGGTGGCGACGCTGGTCATCCCCTTCTCGCTGGCCAACGAGGTGAGGAGGCAGACGCTGTGTTCTATGACTCCATTTCACAGCTGATATTAACATAAATCTGGCATCTTTGAATGTTATCGGAGGGCGTTTGATCACGTAAATGCAAATCGAACAACTCTGAGTTCTGCCGGCCCAACCCCGGAGACAGAGGATCAATCTGTCGTGATCATTTTACAGAACAACTCAATTTGAGAAAAAGGATTGGACAAATTAATTGAATTAAATCCGTTCATCCATCAGACAAAGCGTAACAGCATTTTGTGAAATATACGAAGTGACACAAATTGTCTGCAGTCAGAACTTCGTGACAGAATTAAGGTACGGTTTAGCTTTGAATAACTCCTCCGAGTTAGGAATAATCAACAAATATGCACATCTGGATTAGGCAACAAAGCCTCTTTGTAAAGTTTAGGAAAACCATGTGGAACATCGGCTTAAGGCAACCAAACCCCAACCACTGGAACACCAGCCTTGTGCTGCAAAGTGCTGTGAACCGTTGGTCTCTTTGTCCCCGTCTCCAGCTCTGAACATTGCACCGTTACGTCAATGCTTTCATTTGTGTCCAGTAGATTGCATTTCATGACTGTTTGACGACTTCATATAATATTGATCTGATCCATCGGTCAGGTGAAACAACATAACCCTGCTGGAGGTGCCACAGGAAAAGTCACCAGAATCAGAAGGTTTCATCCTCTGAGTATGGGCTTCATTTCGTGCCCATTTGTCCGACAGTTCATAAATGGACAAAAAGTGAGAAAGGAGATGCTGAAGTGACGCATGTGCTTCTTGTGTTGGTTTGAGTTTGTTCAAACCATTCTGAGTTAGTAAGTAAAAATTGTGCTTTTGCATTGTTAGTGTTAAAGCTGCATTTTCTGTGGTGACCAGCAGGGGGCGACTCCTCCGGTCCCATTGAGAGTCTGTGGGAAAATGACTTCTCTCTTGATTTATTCCCTCAGTAAACTTTGTAAACATGAGTTCATGATCTCGGTCTCTAGTTTCAAGTCTTCTTCAATGCAGCATGATGTTCATTTAGTAAATTATGGTCCATTTAGAGTCAAACAGACCATGAAGCAGGGGATGCTTTAGGGAGGGGCTACACAGTGATTGACAGGTCTCTTCCACTGCGGTGTCCAGTCCGGGACTCGTCTGTGTTTTTGTCTTACATCTTTAACCCTTCGTCTGTGTGTTCATCAGTTGATCAAAGTTAAGCGTAACATTTTTGTAGCCAAATAACTGTCTTAACTCATGGTTCGGGTGAACTTGGCTCCACCGGCTCACAAAATGTGAAAGACAAAAAACAAGATGGCCACGGCCATAAACCAAGATGGCCACGGCCAAAGTGCCTCAGTCCAGGCTTCAACAAACCAAGCGGTGACGCCATGAAGCGACTTCGTCCGATCCGTGTTCACGTTCCGTTCAAGGCAGCTTAGAGCAAAATAAAAACCGCCTGAACTAAGTCAAACTAAACGGAACAAAGGTTGCTGTGTCGTGTGGACGATGTTTCCTCTCCACCGCTCTCTTCTTCGCCCGGCAACAACAACTCGCTGCCTTTCATCAGCTGTAACACCTGTAATCTACCCGGAGACTCTTCTGTGTAGACATCCGACACTTCCCCTGCCTTGATGACTCCTGGTCCTTCTGGTTCATTGTCCTTTTGCTCTCTATCACAGCCAGTGGACGGTTGCCTTTCTATAACTTCACCCCCTTCATGGGAGACATTAAATAAACAGCTTCTAGCAGAGAAAGACATTTCCACTGTTCATTGCTGTAGTGTAGTGCATGCAACTGGGAGTCTCCGTCTGCTGCGGTTGTGACTGAAAGGGCTGCAACTAACAACCTAATTATTTTCCTGAATAATTGATCAGATCTGTCCGTCAGGCTGGTGGCTCGGCTGCAAGCAGGTCGGTGTCCGTCTGTCGGCCCACCCGACGCATCTGGACGACACTCATGATCATTCTATGCATAATCTTTCTTCTCGGGGTGATTTCCCCCCCGGAGATTTTTTCGCCTCACAAAACTACTGTGTTGAACAAACAAATACCTGAAACACTGAGCGCGGGAGCACTGTGGGCTTTTAAGTTAAGCGGCTTCTATTTTCTAGTGCGTGGACAGAGGGACCGAAGCACACAAGTATGTCAAGGTTACGAATCAATTATATGAATATTCTAGACAACAAAACTGTAATAACTGCAGCTACGACACAAGAGAAATGGGGGATGATAAATGTTTTATCCGTATATAGTTCTATAAATATAATACACAATTATACAAATAATTAATTTAAATAACGCATTTGAAGATACATCTGTAACTATATAATAGTAGAAATTAGAACTGAATGTATTAAATTGCTATTTCTCTAAAGTATATTTAGTTGACGTGTATATAGTCTTGAGCCGGGTTAAGTGACGTGGTTTAAAGGACTGAATCCGTGCAGACACGAGGCCGGGGGTGATGGGGGGGTCATGAAAACACCAGACTTCCACCAAGGAGACCACTGAAAGAGTCCCTAGCCGGTAGCGAGCATGTTGGGTTTTTTTTTTCCCCCTGATTAATTATTTAATACAACATCCGTCACAGGTTCAAGCCAAGGCCACAGAGAAATCCTCAATATTCCCACATTACAGAAGGAATCAATATTTCAGCATATCTAAGAGAGAAAAAGTGTCTTCAGTAGCGCCTGGCCACCAGAACTCAGCACATGTATTTAAAACTCCAAATGAATGGATCTTCCAGACATTATTTGTGCGTAATAATGTCTGGTCAAGACTGGATGTCAGAAAATGGCTTTTAAGGCTTTATATATTAATTGAATGACCAAGTCATTTAATCATATGGCATGTATAACGACAGAACCTGAATATGCTTTTCTTTATGAATGATGATGTTTATATACATTTTATGTTAATCACTTAATGTTGTTAAACTCCATCTGAACCCCATTACCACCTCCAGAACCATAAACTGGGAATTAAACCAGCCTGGTTTCTCCTCCTCGCCAGGTCATGGGCTACTGGTTCTTCGGCTCCATCTGGTGCTCCTTCTACCTGGCCCTGGACGTCCTCTTCTGCACCTCCTCCATCGTCCACCTGTGCGCCATCAGCCTGGACCGCTACTGGTCCGTCACCAAGGCCGTCAGCTACAACCGCAAGCGGACGCCCAAGCGGATCAAGTCGATGATCAGCGTGGTGTGGCTCATATCCATCGTCATCTCCTCCCCGCCGCTCCTCATGGCGCAGAAGGAGGAGGACCCGGCGCCGGGGGAGAGCGCCGCCGGCGGCCGGCGGCAGGAGTGTCTCCTCAACAACCAGACGTGGTACATCCTCTCCTCCTGCCTCGTGTCCTTCTTCGCGCCGTGCGTCATCATGATCCTCGTGTACTGCAAGATCTACCGCGTCGCAAAGCAGCGGGCCTCCACCGTCTTCGTGGCGAAGAACGCGGTGGAGCGCCAGCCCTCGCAGTCCGAGACCTGCTTCGAGGGCAACGGCGGAACCAGCCGAAGGGAAGGGTCCGGCTTCGGCGGCGCGTCTCAGTACGCGCCGGAGAGCCCGCGGCCCCCCAACCGACGCGGCTCCTCCAACGTGGAGAGCAGCAGCAGCAGGAGAGACGAGCTGGACGACATCGACCTGGAGGAGCGCGTCTGCGAGGCCGAGGCGAAGGCGTCCGCCTCGTTTCCCTCGGCGCTCCGCTTCCCCAGGAGGGCCGGCGGGAGCCCGAGGACGACGGCGGAGGAGGAGGAGGAGGCGGAGAGAGCGTCCAGCAGGTTGAAGCCTCCCCCCCACCTTCCCCCGGCCTGCGCCACCATATCGTGGGCGTCGTCCGAGAACTGCTCGCGCCACCTCCTCCTCCCGTCCCCGGTGGCGCTGCGCAGCCGCAGGACGACCCTGTCCAAGAACAAAGTGGCGCAGATGAGGGAGAAGCGCTTCACGTTTGTCCTGGCGGTGGTGATGGGCGGTTTTGTGGTCTGCTGGTTCCCGTTCTTCTTCACCTACAGTCTCCACGCGCTCTGCAGAGACAGCTGCACCATCCCCGACACGCTCTTCAACCTGTTCTTCTGGATCGGTTACTGCAACAGCTGCCTGAACCCCATCATATACACCGTCTTCAACCGAGACTTCAGGAGGGCCTTCAAGAAGATTCTATTCCAGACTCATAAGGGCACATAATGTCAGCGTGTGTGTGTGTGTGTGTGTGTGTGGGAGAGTGAGTGTGTGTGCGTGAGTGGCATCGCACAGAAACCGGCACCCAGTCAAACACAAATGTGTGCGCACGCAGTTTTAATCCTGTTTTCCACTGTGCTGTCATACCGACATTAAAGGGCTTGCCACATAGCCTGCGTATTGATTCATTATTCAAATGCTCATTAATTCATCAAATAATCACTTTATAAACCGGTGCAAACGAGCCAGAGGAAGATGGTGACGACACAAGGAGGCCTCGTGTGCAATAAAAGCTCAAAGCTACCAGCGCTGCTTCTTGCCGGGGTCTGAATGTTAATTAGAGGAAAATGGCTGCAGGGCTGTGAACTTTGTCCCGGCAGGGCGCCGAGAAGGGAGGTGAGCTGAGCCGATGCCTCAGGAACTCAGGGAGACAAAGCACAGGTGCGGTAAAACGAAAGAATGCCGAGTTTTTAAAGGGGTAGTGAGTCGGATGTAGTGGCATCTGGTGGTGAGGCTGCAGATTGCATCAGATCCCCTGCCAATGAGAAAAAACAAACATGCATGCACGTTGACCGCGGGAGCTAACGGAAAAAGTGATCGGAACTTACTAAAAAACACATTTACACACGAGTCTCTTTCATCTTTCCTCCGAAAAGCCAACCAGGAAAGCTCAAGGTGAAGGAACTAACATCGCAGTGGTCCAGACGGCAGTCATTTATTACGCAGCATACTTCAAAAGCAAAGACTGCCACTGAAGCATCATTAAGCACTAGGGGTCCTTCCAAGATGGAGAGAGTGTAAAAGAGGCATTTTTCGAAACGTTGGCGGTTAAAGGCGGCTGTAATCTGCATAACGCAGAAAAAGTTTGTCATTTTTGACCGAAACGGGGGACATTGGAAGGTTAACAGCCAACTGTTGAAACTTCAGCCTAGAGGTGTATAGGGTTCAAATATCAAAGGTATGCCAACATATAATGCAAATGTAAAAAAGTATCCTCGGTGTACATTTAAATAAATAAATATATATTTAGCCTTTTCAATGTAGGTAGATCTCTGTGACTTAATCGCTTTAAAAGTAGCTCTCGAGCCTCGTCTGTGGGGTGTAGGCATTGATTGATGAGTAGATTTGATGAGCTTAGCCAAGACGTAGAAACCAAACACATCAAGTCGCCAGCACCTCAGCAGAAACCAATCCGAGTGCGATGCAGTAACATTGATTAAATCGCTACCAAATAAACAAGCAGTTGTTAGTATTAGACGATCCTACACTAATTAAACACAGTAACTTATCTATTTATATCCAATATATCCCTCTTTATGCTACTGTTCCATTAAAAGTGCAAGATGAGAAAACAATAGATCAACAGCTAACAGCGCAAACAAAGGCAACAGTGGCTAACGGGAGGGTTGCTTTGTGGCGATGCTAGCTAGCTAGATAGCAACATCAACAAAGCTGCTCCGATAGACGCTACTTCACTGCATCCTGACATAGTTAATAGTTGTTTGCTGACATTTGTGTCAAACACTGGCTTTTTAATTTCTTTTTGCGCCTCAGAGTATTTAAACACTTGAACTTGAAGCACACAGGGAGAACGTGAATCCCCAAAAAAGCCTCTGGTTTTGCTCCCAGCAGCAGCGCTACGTTGACACGGCGCGGCTCGGGGGCCTTAAAGACATTAAAAATTCAAGTGCGGCGCGCAGACGGCTCGCTGTTCACAGAGGACAAAAGAGAAGGAGCAGGAAGGAGCCTTGGGCTCGCGCAACAATAAATAATTATTCTCCGATGCTCAGGGTGGAATAAGTGAACCGCTGCTCAACGTCTCTGTTTATACGTTAACAGAGTTACGTATGCTTATTTGCAGATTCGGGGGAATTTATAATCGCGAAGATTCGAGCGGCGGCGGCCACAGGAGGAGCGGCGAAGTCCACGGGCCCCCGCGTGCCGCTGTGTCCCTCCGGTTGCCAGGCAACACGGAGTCCGACAACAACTTTGGGGCCGCGCAATTAGCCGTCTAAACCTGAAGTACCATAGAGCCCAACACTGGTAATCAAACATGATGAAGTAGTAAACTCCCCCGCATGCCGATGTCTCACTGCAAGCCTCTCAGGCAGCTTTTTAGCTTTTCCATCGGACTCACATCCAACACAGAAGGGAAAATAGGTAACGCCGGTTGGGAGATCAGGCCCGTGAGCTCCTGCTGCTTCTCTGCAGACGTTCCACTGATTTGCCGAACGGGTCTTTAAGATCTACAGCGTCTCTTTGTGGAGCCCCTTTTTATAACCTCCTGTGCAGGAACCCACATGACCAGCGTGCAACCTTGTTGAATCAGACTGGATGGTACCTGTAATCCTTGGAATAGGAAATCTCTCAATGGAAACGGGTGAATTCGTTCCTGTTTCGTCTTCTCCTCGACGCTCAGATCATTTGGATCTCCCATTTGATTACTATCATTCATTCCAGAATCAATTCCGGCATCTGTTCTCTGGTGTTAAAAAAAGCAGCTCCAATTTGGCTAATTGGCATCAGCAGTCGTCGTAACGCTTCACAATGAATGGCTCGATCACGTCTAAGTGGTCGGAGGACGTCCAACCACATCCACAGCTGCCAGTCAGCCGTCGGTTCAGACGCTGCAGGACAGAACCGCGAGATGCAGCTGGACTTCCTGAGCATGTTTACGTTAACCGTTTGGGTTGAACTGGGCCTTTATTTAAAGACTGAGGAGCATGCTTCTATGCATCTAGACTCTTACTCCTTGGGGCCGATTGGTGTCTCAAAGTCATCTCTTGATCCCCATGCTTCCTTTCCAGGTATTGATAAATGTATTCTGCGCAATTTGTGGCAAACACAAAAAAAAAGACAAAAATGCAGATAAATTTATGGGAGCTAAGGGACACAGCGTGTGCATGAGCTACCCCCCCCACCCCTCACCCCATTCCATACAGGCACTTTGTTACACCGCCTCCCCCGAAATTACTGAAGGCTTATGTTTCAACAGAACGGAGAGAAAAGTGCTGGGACTGTAATGCACGAATGGACTTTTTAATTTACGGGATGGAGGCACATTGGTAATTAGTTTGAAACCAAACCAACATTAAACGGTCTCCTCGCTGAGACCTTTTCGCCCGCTCTCGTTACCGCGCACACATCTTCGGGCCCGAAGCAAACACCGACAGCTCCAGGGAGCTTTTCCGCGCGCACTGTTTTGAGAAGCTCCGCGCGAGGCTTCCCGACCTCCAAAGCGGCCCTCGCCGAGCTCTCGTCACGCCACGCGCTGTCCACACCGAGCAACGCAACGGTTCTCCTCCTGCCAGGTTGGCACTGAAGCAAAGTGCCGGACTCACGTCACGTATCACTAGACCCGCTTCTCTGTTTGGTGAATTCACTGCGCGTGGAGGAAACAATGGCCTCTCCAATGTAAATGTGCAGTGTGTGTAAGAATAGACTAAATAAGTACGTTTACAACAGTTAAGTGAAGATATAGAGGAGTAACGTCTCCTACTGAAGTCAAGCTTTGTGTTCGGACCTTCTTAATGCATTTTAAAAGTGATCCACTGGTGAGCTACAGTAGCTCTGGTTAGCCGGTTAGCTTTGGTTAGCTGGTTAGCTATGGTTAGCTCTAGTTAGCCGGTTAGCTATGGTTAGCATATATATTCCTTTGTTAACGCAAAGGCAAAGAGAAGGCCGATGTAAAGTCAGCCATGTTCATGCCCTCATGTTGCTGCTCACATCTGACCTTTTCAAAGCAATTAAACACTTGTTTTCCAGCTGTTTGGTCGATGTGGAAAACCTTTTGATTAAAATCCATTTGCTAAAACCCCACGTGGTGTTCAAACTGCATTTCAGCCGCCTCTGGGACATCGTGGACGTGTGCGTGGTTATCAATGGAACCGTACGGTCGGACAGAAGGGACCATGTGTCCGCCTCTCAGACAGCAGCTCCGTCCCCCGGGCGTCTCTCAGTCACGATATATGAAAGCATTCTGATTTTGTTGAACATCTTCAGTACCTTGAATCTAAAAATAAGTGTCTCATGTCGGTGTGTTCAGATCTGACTGTGCTGAGAAGGGCCGAGAGCTTTAAAGTACCATCACATCCTCCAGTTGGTATAAATGTAAAAATGATGAAGTCTACTCCATCTGTATTACAGTCATTAACCAAAGACATTAACGACCTCTCTATGTACAAGTAGGCCACCTTTAATTAATCAATTAAACCACTATGAGTTGATGATGACTGTGTGAGTATGAACAAGTGTTTGGAGGAACATTTTGAAAACATTACATCAGTCAACTCTTGATTTAGCTTTTCTGGTGACAAAAAGTGCACGAGGCCGACGCTTGGTGCCCGAGCATCTCATTCTGCAGATGAACACTTTATTCTGAACGTCAAACTGATCGGTGGCAGAACTCATCAGAAGAAAAGGAGCTGAAAGAACATGAAGTCTCCGACACGCTCAAATCATCAAGGTAAATAAAACATATAAATACGGTAATATCCACCAAATCCACAATGTTTCACAATGAATTCATTTTCATTATAACCGGCGATTATATCTTGGATTATATGGCGACGAGCAGGCGGCACGTCGTCTGGCGGCTGGATGTGTGTGTGTGTGGATGTGTGTGTGTGGATGTGTGGATGTGTGTGTGTGGATGTGTGGATGTGGATGTGTGTGTGTGGATGTGTGTGAAGGTTTGTGATTGCTGCAGCGTTGAAGATGACTAGAAGCTATGAACATATATATATATATGTACTTTCTTTTGTTGAAAGTGTGTTGTGTGGCGGCCTCTCACTCTGCTTTGTGGGGTTTTTTAGATGTGCAGCCTTTGTTCCAGCTTGGTGGAGCTTCAGCCTTCAGCTTCGTCACTCACGCAACATAATTACATTTCTTGTGTTAACACGTGTACCTTTTTGATCCAATGTGAGGTTTTTCTAAACGCTGTGGCAGACTCTCACTTTAATTGATGGAAGAAACTATTTCAGCACATTGTGTAATAAATGACCTGTCAGGTCCTGAGACAACAGCGGCCTCCAAATGTTTCAGAATAAAAGCCTCGTGTCCCACGCGACATGACGTCCCCTCCCTGACCCGAGGGTAAACGTGGAATGTGGAATGTGGAACGTGGAGGAGCGACGCAGTGAAACGTAGACGACACTCGTCCCGATGGGTTTAATTTTCATTTTCTGTCTCGGCTTTCAAGGTTCACCTCGGCGTTGGTCTTGATTCTGACTGCAGAGATGAGAAGAGCTCTTTTTTTGTCCTTCGGCTCGTCTTCTCCGTCTCGTGTCTCCGTCTCTGCTGCCTCTTTGAGCCTTTCCTTTGTCACTTCCTTCCTTCTTTGATTCCATATTTAATTATTTTCAGAGAAAAAAAACAGAAACCAGCGAGAAGGCGTTTTTTTTCTTCTCTTGATCTCATTCCGCTGCGTCCCACACTGCCAGAATACAGTCAACATTTTGACTCTGTCCCGAGGACACGGAGCGTTTTCATCGCATTATGGGATGGTGATAGGTGGCGGTTTGCCGTCCTAAATTGAGGAGACAAGTGAATCGCTGAAGCGCTTTGAAAATCCCAGAACCCAGATTGTCAAAGGAACCGTCGGCCCGGCTGGTCCTGAACGGACGCTGAGAGCCGAGAGGGGGAGTGGTTCCTAAATACGGCTCGGTGGAGGGAGGGGACGACGTCCTCCATGGTGTCGCTAACCGAAGGACTGATAATCGTTAAGGTGCAGGATTTCCTGGTTCTGAGTCAGTGGAAGGCTTCGTTTGGATAGAACTCGACTCAGAAGAACCCGAGGACGTGGAGGAAATGCTGATTCTTTAACACTAAGCTGCCACTAATCGCCCCCACGTGGGTCCCCGAAAGGGAAATGTCCATTGTGTCGGAGTCGGATTTTCTTTATTTGTAGAGAAAATTTGAGCTTGAGAAATCTATTTGTTGGTGAAATAAGTAGCAAGAGAAAATAAGAAAAGTTAGGGATTCAAGCAGAAGAGCCTACCGGTGAACATTTTAATACGTGTGATAATGTTTAGTGTAAGAATTGTAGTTTGTGTGTTATTAGATATTAGTTATTACATTAGTATGTTAGATTAATCATTGCAATATGAATTAAACACAAATTATAGACATTTTGTCATTTAATTACTGCCTCAGTGTAAAGTCAAAGGTTAAGGACGCTTCCGGCTTTTCTCCCATCAGCTAGTGAATGAGCAAAAGGTTGTAGGACCATATAAACTGAGTTAAACATGAATGTTCTCTATTATTAAGTGAATGCGGATTGGTCAGGTCCCCCCGGCAGAATCCTCCTGTGAACCAATACTGATCAAATGAGACTGGACGTTTATACTATTCATACTGCCTTTCACTTTGTAATTGTATTTCTTAGATTCTTAGTTATTAAATTCTTTTTTCATTTGTAGACCCGAGCAAGTTGATTCTTTGGAGTCTTCTTCACCTGCGACCGGGGCAAAGTCAAACAAAAGCTCATTCTTCTGCTGCTGGAGCACAAATTCCACCACTTTATTTATCATAATACTATATAAACTCAGCAGCATTAATAAAGAGCTCATAATGAACCTCCTGCACTGACCGCTGGGGGGGAAAATATCCCAAAGTCCACTCTCTTTTCTGTCAAAGCGTCTCGTTTTCCTTGAGTTGAACAGCAGAGACATAGAAGTGAGTCACAGTCGGTGAGATGACGTGAGACCGTTTGCATCGATGATGTTGTCTTTGTGCAGCTTTAACGCTGTACGTGTTCTCTGAAGGGTGTCGTTGTTCTGTTGGCTGGATGAGACGTCTCCGTCTGAAGGACACTCGAAATATGATTTGAGACGGCGTCGCCCTCGATCAATTTGACTTGAATCATATTTGAGAAAACACAAATGATTGTGACGTGACGTGATTTCATCCTGAAAACACTCGGGAGGCCGCAGCGTGTGAACGTGGCTCACATTCTTTATACATCATGAAACCTGCAAATAGACCTTTTTGATGCTAAATTTCTTGCTTTTTCTTAATTAGGGCCTGAGCCGACTGAACGTTTCAAAGAATTCTTATTACTATTTCACCACTTCAATCGCACTTTTGACGACTTTATCATATTCAAAAACTCTTGAATTTTGGCACACGCTTCAGAAGTGCGAAGAATTTAAATATTCTTGTGGTCCCGCAATTAGGGGAAGTGCTCTCTAGTGCCCCCGTAAGTGCTCCCTCTGGGGACATTTTTTCCCACTTTTACCCATTGACTTGAACCTTTGCACCCAGGTGCTCTTGGATGTACAAAAAGGTCAATCATGGTGTGCAAATGCACCTACCGATTTTTTCCGCCATTTTGAAATTTGTGAAAAACACCTTTTTTGCGAACTCCTCCCAGACGCTTGGTTCACTTACTTAAGTAGACTTTTGAAAGATTCATCACCATTTTTCAGAGACTACATCGAGACAAACACCAGCCTTTTTTTAGGGCATTTCGCCCTTTTCAAGGCGTCTTTTTAAAGACAGCATCACACATACCATCACACATACACAAGCATTATTCAGCATGTCCCGTGGAAACTACCCGAGACCTGGAGCTATCCCCTCACTCCTCGCACTTCCTCCGACTGCATCCAGCGTGAACAGTGAACTTTCTCGTGCCAATAATGAAGTGCACTACCTGAAAAGGCAAGTGAACAATTTAATTTTCATCTTCCTCACAGTCACTTCTTCCCCTCCTAAGGTGGCAAACACTGACTACGTCTTCACCAGAAAGCAAGGACTCAGGCCTCCTGCATGCAGCTCGGTGCATTCTACCGCGTTACGTCAAAGGCCCCGTGAGGTTCACCGCGAGGCCAGAAGGCCTCTCGCGTTCCTCTCGCGTTCCTCTCGCGTTCCTCTCGCGTTCCTCTCGCGTTCCTCTCGTGCTCCTCTCGGGGGCTTTTCCACACGCCAACGTCTGTACGTGAAGTAATGGAGTGTTCCGCGAAGTCCTCGTTAAGGTTGATAACTGATTGGTGCCTTTCAGCGTTCTCTTTTTTCTTCACAACAAAGCGGGATGGACAGCTTGGCCTTTTGACCTTATTTACTGGCTCTTACCTGCGGTTTGCCGCCGCGGCCTTTGGAGTTTTCAGAATCCATTTTCAAAAACAAATCAGCGGACACGCGTCACTGAAACTGGCTTTTTAAGTATTAAGGGTGCACTCTCCTCCGCTCGTCGATTTGAAGCATTCGTTCTCTTTCTCTCTCGTCTGCAGCACAGAAAGAAACTGCACCGAGATCTAAATGATATGAATGACAAACGCAGCTCCACCTCCTCGCAGACCTTCACCTCCTCGCAGACGTTCTCCTCGCTGCGACTTCAACAAGCCACTAAATGCAGAGGAAGGTTCCCTCAGAGTGTGATTAGGTCTCAAAGTGCTTCGAGGGGTCAAAAGACGAGTAAAAGTAGAAAACGAGTTCAAACTGTGTGAGACGTGTTTCAAATGAACATTTCCTCATTAAGATTTGAGTTTTTCTGTTTCGGCTTATGACCATATTTGCAGTTGTTATTTCACTATTATAGGATTACACAGCCCAGATTTCATTCATTTGACTATTAACACACACTATTGTGTGATTGCACACTGTTGTTGTGGTTGTTGTTTTTTTAAAGATTATGCCTCTTGTTTGATTGCCGCTCTGCTGCTCTAATCCGGACAAATGTCCCCCGCTGTGGGACTAATAAAGGATTATCTTACCTCATCCTCTATTTGCCTCCTATGATCTCAGCGTGACTCAAACGATTGAACCCAACCACAATAATAACAGCAGTGTTCATAATTAGCAAGGGAACAACAACAAAAAGAACCCTGCAATTTTCCCTCAGCTCAGCAGCGGTGGTGGTTGGGGTTAAACTCTTAAGGAATAAAAATTAAAAACCACAAAGAGGTGATGGAACGTCCGCTCGGAGGGACTGAGGAGCGGACGGCGGAGGGGGAAACCGGAGAAGCGTGGCCTCGCTCCGGCACACGTAAACAGTTTAGAGAAGCAGAAACGACTGCGTGTCAAACGCACTCAGAGGGGGGCGCTCGGCTCGGTCGCCGTGGAAACACATCCTCCAAACATCTGCGCGAGTGTTGCATCTGCCAAAGTAGCCGCAGGTGGAGGGCGGGTCGGCGGATACGAGCAGATATGTCGGCGCTTAGTATAATTAACGGTAGAGAACGTTAATTTACATTTAGCGAAAAAAGCAAACTCGCTTTGCACGTTAAACAAAGACAGTTTTTCTATTTCATTGAGTTTCCTTTTAGTGAAAAGGTAATCAGTTCAACTTACTTCCCTCTCGGAATATATATGTTTATACGACTTTTATTGTGAAAGGTGAGAAGTGAAGGAGTAGTTGTGGTCTGTGCTGCTTATATATATATATATCTATATAGATATATCTATATAGATATATATTAATCTATTATCTCATATTTTCTTTCACTTTTTGTTGTCGGTCTCGTGCTTTTTTAGGAACGTCTCATACTATGTGTGGTGATGGTTCTTAATGGTAAGCGGTATTTCTCTCATTTACTCGTCTCTACTTCATCTAAAGCAGCGAGTCAAACTGTGGCTAATTTCTTAAAAGCACTTTAAGACATTTGAACTGACAGTTTGACGCTCGCATTCTGCCTCGAGTTATTTTTGACAATGACACAACTTTGCACTCCATCCGTGAGGGAAATGCTGAGTCATCTTCTCTGAAGTCAATACGTA
Organism: Pungitius pungitius; assembly: GCF_949316345.1. Lineage (NCBI taxonomy): Eukaryota > Metazoa > Chordata > Actinopteri > Perciformes > Gasterosteidae > Pungitius > Pungitius pungitius. The sequence continues at coordinate 23,445,685 of NC_084903.1, forward strand.
CACACTATTGTTCAGGAGGGGCAGGATCTCAGCGTTTTTTTACCTGCTTTCACTGAAAGAAAACACCTTTTCTGACTGCAGTTCTCCTTTTGTTGGCATTCTGTGAGCTCTTGTTTTCACTCAGTCTGGATGCCACTTTTTTTCCAAGCGCATTTTGGTGCTGAAGTGTGAAGCTTTTAACGCCAAAGGCAGCGAAGTGAATCCGTCCGACAGGCTTCTACGTGTCTCTTCTCCTGCGAGGAGGGGGGTGGGGTGGGGGGGTGGGGGGGGGGGGGCTCATCTCCGAGGCCTCGCTGCTCCCAACGAAGCTGTTTAAATAAATAGCGACTATATTTAGTCCATCGCTTAGCTTCATCTGTTTTTAACAATCAACAAAGGAGAGAGGAAAGCTTCTGCTGTTGATGTAGCGCAACGTTTAGGATGAAACTTTCATTTTCGCAGACTGCGGTGCGGCTTTTTGTTTCGTCCCTGTTGCTAAGCAGCGGGGACATTTCTCCTGACCTGGCTGTGATGGAATGAGGATGTTGAAGAGCAAGTGTGTTTCACACGAGCACCTATGTATAAAAGCAGGAAGTTCAGAGCGCTGGCTCTGAACTTCCTGCTTTTATACATAGGTGCTCGTTCCTTCTTTAATATATTAATATATATTCAGTTTGTTCCTGCTGGAATCTTATATACAGGAAAATGTTTATAAGGAGTGGAAGAAGTCACCTGATTCCTGACCTGATGGACTGACAATATTAAGCCTCCGGTTCAACAGGAAGTGATTTTTTTTTCTCTCTTTCTCTCTCGTCTGCAGCGCGGAAAGAAACTGCACCGAGATCTAAATGATGTGAATGACAAACGCAGCTCCACCTCCTCGCAGACCTCCACCTCCTCGCAGACCTTCACCTCCTCGCAGACCTTCACCATCAAAGCCACTAAATGCAGAGGAAAGTTCCCTCAGAGTGTGATTAGGTCTCAAGGTGCTTCGACGGGTCAAAAGACGCGTAAAAGTAGAAAAAAGAGTTCAAACTGTGTGAGACGTGTTTCAAATGATTATTTCCTCATTGGATTATGACCATGTTTGCAGCTTGTTATTTCACTATTATTATAGGATTACTGGCATTATGAGTAAATACAGTGAGACGCAGCCCAGATTTCATTCATATTTTATTGTGTGATTGCATACTGGTCTTCTCAGGCTTTGACTCTGAATGGACCATCATTTATTAAACATCTATGATTCAGACTCGGTTATTTCATCCCTTTCGGTCCTGGTGGGCGAGGTCTTACTGTCAAACTGCCTCTCCGTCCCTTCACCGGGCCTCACCTCATCACACCTTTGTAACCCCACGGGATGATTACAGGCCACGTAGGTACCGCAGGTAGGTTATTCGGAGGCTTCCTGACGGGGTCGGAGGTCGGGGTGGGAGGCATCGGGTCAATCGCAGGGGAGAATGATTCTTTCCATCGTTGTGGACGAGGCGCTTCGATCAGGACTCCAACCGCCGAGGCCTCGGCGGGCTGTCTGCAGTCATTAAGGAGGATTCTCAGGAGAAAGAAGAAGACTCATCCCACAGATTTCACACCGGAGGGTAATCAGGTGGTGACAGCCCAAGCAGGACGGGGGGTTCATCTTCTGGAGCCAGGGTGAAACTCCATGGGGGGGGGGAATTTTAATGACATTGAAATGGGAAGTGTTCTGTGTTTCTTTGGCTTTTTCCCCGGAAATATTAAATCACGACGAAGGTCGCTTGACCCTTTTTCTTCGTCATTTTGTAATCTTGCTTCAGGTTTTAAACAGAAGTGCCATCTTCTGATCTTCATCAACTGCATGACGCATCTACTTTGAATGTCAGAATTGATGATTATTTAATTGATTGATTATTTATCATTATTATTTTGAGGTCTGTATGGATGTCTACGCTGGTCATAATGGCCTTAAATCCCGGTTTTAAAGACGCCATCTTTGGCGCTTGGTCTGGTTTCTTCGATTTCTTTTCCAACATCACACAAACGTTTGTTGCCTGTGAAGTTTAAAAACACAACTTGGATTTCTGAGACATGAAGGAGACTCGAGCGACAGATTTAGAGAAAGCGAGCACACTTCACGTCACGGTGATCAATGATCAAGGAGAAACACGTGTTAACTCAGGCATTGTGAACAGGAGCAGTAACACCAGCGGCTGTAAACGTGAAGTATAAGTAGCCTCTAAATCCATTTCTACCCTAAAAATAGGAGCACATTTTAAAAGTAGATGGACAAATGGAGATTTTAAGTTGTTGCTTGTTGCTTTTCCTTCTCAAAAAATAAAATGACACGACCCAAAACAATGAACGGACTCTGCAAACACCTGCAACATGATTTCGATCCCATTATGAATGATTCATGGGCTTGTTACCATAATGCCACAGCGTCACGACTTCCTATTTCACCACACAGCTGCCCCGCGTTTAATGGAGTTTACAATTCACTCTCTCTTTTTTCGGGTCGGTAATAGACGCCGCCTGAGAAATCACAGCCTCATTAGCTCATTGCAGCTGAGAGCCGAGGTGAGCGGGCTTTAAATTCCCTCCCATGTGCGTCGATGCCTTGCACCTTTAAATCTCTCCTGCAGTGAAATCCATCCGTTCCGGTGCAGGTTAATGCTCACTGACTCACAGCTCATGTCTCCTTTGGAAAAGAAAAGAAAATTCAGCCCCAAGCAATGACACAAAGTCTATTTACTCCAGTAATGTTCTTTGGTGAAAAAATTCCAATGAATTTTACTTACATATCTACAATTTTGAGGCCACTTTACTACAGCTGCTCGGCCATATTTAGAATGGAAACACACATTTCATAACAATTTGTTTACCTATAACCATGACCGAGGACTGGAACTATCAGTTCAATAATGCACTTTACTAACAAATCCATACATTTGTCTTAAGTGACACTATAGGTCGGAGTTAATTACGCTTTACAGTAATCAGCTGTGTACAGGAAACAAAACAGGAGAGGGTTAAACTCTGTAATACAAACAACGCTGTGGACATGTCAATCACAACAGCCCGCCCTTATGGTCTGTTTGACTCTAAATGGATTATAAATGAACATCATGCTGTATTGAAGAAGACTTGAAACTAGAGACTGAGACCATGAACTCATGTTTACAATGTTTACTGAGGGAATAAATCAAGAGAGAAGTAGAGTCATTTTCCCATAGACGTCTATGGGAGCAGAAGAGTCGCCCCCTGCTGGTCACTACACAGAAGTAGAGTCATTTCCTCATAGACGTCTATTGGAGCAGAGGAGTCGCCCCCTGCTGGTCACTACACAGAAGTAGAGTCATTTTCCCATAGACTTCTATGGGAGCAGAGGAGTCGCCCCCTGCTGGTCACTACACAGAAGTAGAGTCATTTTCTCATAGACGTCTATGGGAGCAGAGGAGTCGCCCCCTGCTGGTCACTACACAGAAGTAGAGTCATTTTCCCATAGACTTCTATGGGAGCAGAGGAGTTGGTCGCTAGAGGGAATGCAACATTATTCACTATGCAGAACAGGGGGTGTTACTTGTAGCACTATTAATACGCTATTAGATATTACTGCTTGTACTGAAGTAAAAAGGTCTGAGTAGTTTTTCCCCACTTGAAAGTAACAGACTTACATCCCCCCCCCTCATGGGGAAATAAATATTTATACCACGCCGGATGGTCACCTGTTAATGTGTGCGTTTGATAAGCAGACTGAGTGTTGGACTTTTTCTGGGATTCTGGGTAGTTTTCAAACTCACACACACACACACACACACACACACACACACACACACACACACACACACACACACACACACACACAAACACACACACACACAGACACACACAAACACACACACACACACACACACAAACACACACACACGGGGAAAAGGATTTGATATGAGCGAGGATCCCTGTTCACTTGGTCTCCATGGAAACAGGATGTGGAGTGTCTACTCCACTGTGTGTGTGTGACTGCATGTTTAAGTGGCGTCCGGTTGAGTGTGTGTGTGTGTGTGTGTTTGGGAGTGTGTGTCTCTTTTCTCCTTTCTGCTTGCCAATCATTTTTAAATACGCCATCTCGTGTCAGAGCCCAAAAGGTTTTCACACTTTACTCAACACCTCCTTGTGGAGGTGACACCTGACACTTGATGGGAGTCAAGTTAGATGAATATTTAGTTCCATCGATGCAGCGGGCAGTCGGTCCTCGACCCGTCGGGATTAGAGGCTCCGACATTCAGTATCAAGGCAAGATTGAACAGAGAATAAGTGTGAGAAGAAGAGCTTTATTCATGGCGCTTCACGGCTGAGTTTCCAAACAAAAGCCAGACAACAAAGGCATTTAAAACAAATGAAAGCAATAGAAAAGATGATAGAGTGAATATAAATACTTCACATTGAAGCTATAAAACTTGATTTGAGAAGAGATTTATTGAGTTTTATCTCCTCAGATTATTCTAAAGCAAAAGAACAGTCACCATTAGAGTTAAAGTAAGTCAGCTTTGCTGTAGAGCATCTCCTGCTTTATGGTCTGTTTGACTCCAAATGGACCATCAGTTACTAAATGTACATCGTATAGAAGAAGACTTGAAACTAATGATTGACACCATAAATTCATGTTTACAATGTTTAGGGAATCAATCAAGAAGAAGAGATGTAGAGTCACTTTCTCAGACTCATTGACCCCAGAAAGCAGGGAGTCACTGATGAAGTGGGAATCATTTGACATTTAAATAGAAATCTTTATTTTCTCTAACCTGCGGTGTGTACATGTGTGTGTGTGTGTTAGTGTGTGTGTGTGTGTCTTAGTGTGTGTGGGTAGGTCAGAATCTGTATGAAGTCAATTACTTTGCAGCCCACGACTCGGGGTGTTGACACAGAGACCACTTAGCTCTAATTTATCACACTCTGTCACGCTGTCTGCAGTAGAACCAGGAAAATACAACCTCTTTTTTTTTTTTTTTTAAACTCACATTATGCGCCGCGGTTCCGAACCGTCGCATTCAATTAACGTTAGCAGAGTAACGGCGTCTTTATCTCACGGGCAAATCGGAGAACAAAGTCTTATCCTCGATGCCATCAACTGCAGACTGAGGCTGAGACTGAGAAGGAAAGAGGAAACTGACGTCGTTGGTTTATCTTTCCTTTGACTTAGAGGGAGAGGCTGCAGATGGCCTCAGTCTGACTGTCTGTCACGGCTCATGATCCCAACGCCACTGATTGGATTTTTAATAGACCTTCTGCAGATCTACACATTTTGAAATAGCCCAGAATGCATTGGGGCAGAAGCCTGGTGCACGTGGGTCCACCTCAGAGCTGAGTGGCAACTGGTGTAATACTCCCCCCCCCCCCCCCCCCCGAACAGGGAACACTATGGACTGGATATGTAGACAAGTGGCTCAAGTAACCAAAATGATGAAGTCATTAAATGCCAACTGTGTCTCACCAGGATGTACTCACACCCGCATCGTGTTTGTCGTACCAGGATATACTCACACCCGCACTGTGTTTGTCGTACCAGGATGTACTCACACCCGCACTGTGTTTGTCGTACCAGGACGTACTCACACCCGCACCGTGTTTGTAGTACCAGGACGTACTCACACCCGCACTGTGTTTGTAGTACCAGGACGTACTCACACCAGCACTGTGTTTGTCGTACCAGGACGTACTCACACCCGCACTGTGTTTGTAGTACCAGGACGTACTCACACCCGCACTGTGTTTGTAGTACCAGGACGTACTCACACCCACACCGTGTTTGTCGTACCAGGACGTACTCACACCCGCACTGTGTTTGTAGTACCAGGACGTACTCACACCCGCACTGTGTTTGTAGTACCAGGACGTACTCACACCCGCACTGTGTTTGTAGTACCAGGACGTACTCACACCCACACCGTGTTTGTCGTACCAGGACGTACTCACACCCGCACTGTGTTTGTAGTACCAGGACGTACTCACACCCGCACTGTGTTTGTAGTACCAGGACGTACTCACACCCGCACTGTGTTTGTAGTACCAGGACGTACTCACACCCGCACTGTGTTTGTAGTACCAGGACGTACTCACACCCGCACTGTGTTTGTAGTACCAGGACGTACTCACACCCGCACTGTGTTTGTAGTACCAGGACGTACTCACACCCACACCGTGTTTGTCGTACCAGGACGTACTCACAAAATGTGACAGTAAGTAACTCCTTTTAAGAAGACACATATTTGGGTGAAGTGTTACTATTTTGAGTCTTTGCAGGTTTCTTGATTGAAAACGCAGCACGCGACCGCAAAAAATAAACTGAGCCTGAACCAAAGAACGCTTCCAAAGACGCTGATGTCCGAGGGAGGCCTCACACGTGCACCACAATATTTGATGGAAGGAAAAGGAGCCTGTGTAGAAATATGTAAATAAACAGATAACATCATCAAACGTGTCATCATTCTACTTTTTAAAAAGTTCAGGGAGTAAACGCTGCGAGAAGCAGAGAAAGTGCAAATTGCAGCATCATTATCATCAGCACACTGGTGGGAAATGTTGGGCTGATTAAAGGTTGCGTGAGTTTAATAATCTCAAAGGATTTACACAAGACAGGAAACATCACTCAGAAAAGGAAGCTTTCCAGCTGTCACAGGGTTTGTTTGAATTTGTGCATTTTGTGATCGCTTCCGTTTATCAGTTTATCAGTTTTTACGTGATAACACGATTTGACCGCAAAGCATTCAGAGCAGTTTTTAAAGCGAGTGACAGGAGAAGCAAACTCTTACTTTGGATTATTTGTGACGCTGAGGACAAACACCTCATCGTGTGTGTTTAGTCGAAAAGAGAGAAACGTGGCAACAGAAGAAGATGGACGATACAATACAGACACCTTCTGTCACTCAACAAATCAAAGAGAGAAACCAGGTGTGCCTGCTGTCATCGTTTGTGCCTCGTCACTCTGAAGCAAAAACATGACTTTATCTCGGGATACTTGCCTGAAACATGTGACGTGAATGACCACGGAGGAACCAGGAAGCTTTTAAGTTGAAGCACGGGCATCACTTTCCAGACCATGACGTTGCTGAACGTGCACAGATCAGCAGATATCATTGGTAAATAATTCACTGTTGCAACTGGTATTTCTCAACTCCCCATTATTCTGCCACATTCCAGTTAGTTTCAACTTGTGACCCTGTGGTCCTCTTTGTTTCTCATGACTTGCTCGCCCTTTGCCATCAGCACATTTGCAGGTCTGTATTTTTACTTTCGGATGCTGCTCTTGCAGTTTGGGCTCATGTGACTTTCTCTGTGTGCAGCTCAGTCCACTCGTGCTGCTTTAAACAGTCACATCATCATCATCATGCTGACGGTCCAAACTGATTTGTTTCCAGTCATGCTTTGTGAAATCATCTTTGTAATGGGGATTAATTCCATTAAAACCAAGCAGGCTGTTGAGTAAGGCTATGCTCAAAGTCAGGAACTATTTTTACATGTGATGATGATCGAGGTTTTCTTATTTTTGGAAAGATTTAGGTTTTGGTTTCATCCTGACACTCAACTTGACAAATTAACATTTAGAAGGTTTCATTATTCAAGTCTTTCTGAGAGGGAACACGAATGTGTTTGGGCCGGAGTTTGAGGCCCCCGGCTATATATCATGGACCAAATACAAAAACATGACTCACAAAATCAACCATAACGTAGAATATGACACGTTTCACTTAAAACAATTAAACCTTTTTAATGATTTTCTGATCTGACCCATTTGGGACGACCCGTCCGGTAGTAAATTAATTCTGAAAACCCCACTAAATCAGTTCATCCCCATTAAGCCTTGTTACTAAGGAGCAATAATGTAATTTTCTTTACAATTCAGATATACATAAACGCATTAGCATAATGCAGGACGGATGGCGGCTGTGTGAGCGTTGGTGTAAATAATCTAAAGCTGCAGACACAGCTTAATGTGATCATCAAAGGCCTCGCCGGAGGGATGGTGAGCACGTTTTGTTGAGGCCACACTTTCTGGGGACGAGTTCGCTTAAACATGTGATTTCCCCCGCTTGGCGCCGCAGGCTCTAATCCAGCAGCGTTATCGGCGGCTCCTAAACATGACTCGTCGTTTATAAGCACAGGATTAACATCATGTGATACATGCTGTCGATTCTCCATGAGTCATAAGTTACAGTTCCACATTTCTAATGCTCCCGGGTCTTACTCGGTCATGAGAAAAAACGCCACTTGTAGTCCGAGATGGAAGCTCTCCATCATCTGATCCTGTGAACGACTCGCGGCCCGCAGTGTCTCCTGCGCCCCTCCCCACCCCGGGTGGGTAGTCAGCGCCACCCCACACTGGCCGCTAAATGTGCCCATCAACACATAAAAATGCCAACGTATGGTTCGACTATGGACGGCTGTTCCTTCGCAGTCTTGAAGCTGCATTCTGTGTAGTGACCAGCAGGGGGCGACTCCTCTGGTCCCATAAGAAGTCAATGAGAAAATGACTCTACTTCTCTCTTGATTTATTCCCTCAGTACACCTTGAAAACAGGATTTTATGGTCTTTATCTCTAGTTTCAAGTTTCGAATGCAGCATAAAGTTAATTTAGCAAATTAAAGTCCATTTAAAGTCAACGGACCATTAAGCAATCACCGTGACGTCATCGGTTTGTGGACAGATGTTCGGGCGATTTCCTTCGGGCCATCTTGGGTTGCGGATGATACGAATAAACTAACACTGCACTGTTTTTACAATCTGGGGCGTGGACCTGTCAATCACAGTAAGCCCCGCCCTAAAGCATAATCTGCGTCCATTCCGTTTGTACAGTCTGTGGTTGTTTCCGTGAGGCCACCGTAGTTCTGGGACACGCTGGGAAAGGGAGGATCGAGACCGTGCCACTAGATACCACCACGTCCTACACGCTCGCCCTTTAATTCACTAACTTGCACATTTATTATTCTCATCATGTTTTGAGTTGCAGATCGCTTGTTTGCCTTCGGCTCCTTTTAGGTTCAAACTGTTGATGAACTGCTCCTTGTTCTTGAGCTTCAGTCAATACAAAAGGAATTCATTAGCAAAGAATTTTCTTTAATTCATCCGTAATTCATTATCTGCAATTTCATGTTTTCATCTATTTTATTAATGTACTTGTCAAGCAGCCGTGCTGTTAAACACCCCATTATCCCATTATCTGTGGATGATCTGCAGTGTCATCAGTATTTGGATATGTTAGAAAAGGAATAAGAGCCTGTCTCTGTTTGCAATGTTTTCACGGCTCAGCTTCTCCCTGTGAGGACTTATGAGAGAAAAGTGTAAGAGTGATATGAGGAGAGGGCAAACCGTGGAGGGATCTCTATGCTTTGTGGGACGAGATTGCCGCTAGCTGTTCAGTCCTTGACATTACAAGGCAAGTTTTTTATTACTGACTCTAAAGGAAGCAAACGATTATTTCAGCCAGAGGAAGAATAATAAATGAATAAAAGCATAAGAATATGTGTGAAGAACCAGGGGTGGAATGTAGCCATATTTCCATGTAGTCGTAGCTCTTACAGTTCAACAGCACAACATCTATTTCAGGACTGTTTCATTTAAAATGCATTGGTTTTAGCTCATAGTAGCTATTTAATGTGTGTTTGTATTTAAATATTAACATAATGGGATTGTTTATGGTACATACGATCATCGTACAATTTTGAGGTAACTGTATATTAACGGTATTTTCTTTTCACATCACTCTCCATTTGACCACATCTCAGATTAAATATCGTATTTATTACTCCACTAGATTTATTTGAAGGCTGAAAATATATGGAGAATCTATACAACATAATTACTTTATTGTAAATTAAGGTTCCCAAATGATTCCTACAAAATACAGTTGAAAAAAATAAGAGAAATCAATTGAAAACTATTTTGATGGTTTTGTCATGTATAAACACTTTATACATTGTTCCAGTTTTACAAATGTTCCCCTTCCCTATTAATAGTATCATTATTTGTAATGTCATTGTGATACAGTTGTTGGACAAAACCAACATTCAGATGGAGTCAGGGCTCAGAGATTTTACAAATAAATAAAGCGACTGTAACTTCTTAGTTGTATTTAGTTTTGATCCAAAATGTCGTAACATTAACAAAGGCCTATATGTTTCTAAATACCTGTTTACCTTCATTCCTGATTTAACATTTATGTTTTTTTTTAATCAATACCGCTTGTTTATGCTGTTGTCAACTGTATTCTTCTATAGCACGACCTTGGTCTTTTTGATTGTGCAATAAAAAAAAAAGGAAGAGCGTGATTCATTCTCAGGAAGTGACGTACCTGAAGTTGAATCAGCATCACGTGACAGAGGAACGGTCACCTGATAAAAGTCTTGCAGTTGGTCGACAACAAGCCAGAACCGCCCGGTCATCCCTGTGTCAGAGAGCCGCAGACCCGCCGAACTGTCTCGATGAGGGGCTTCCTCCTGGTCGTGTTCGCGGCCTTCGCCCTGAGCGGCGACGCGCTGGTTCGGTGAGAATATCAACCGCACCTTCTTCTGTGTTTAACCCCTCTGAGCGAACCTGACGTAACGCTGTGTGTGCTGAGTTAATGCTAACTAACGTGTTTTCCCGACTTAACCAAGTTAGCGTTAATATCCAACGGCGGATAAAGGCTCTCGACCTTTTGTTCCAAGGGTACATGTAAGCTGGAGTAAGGTTGGTGTTGCTTAGCAACGGGTACTTTAGCCACCGCGAGCTAACGCGTTAGCTAACCGCTAGCTGCTGTCTTCCGTCTGTCTGCAGCTTAATCGTCAGTATCAGCGAGGTCCGCTGGTCACGTGACTCATTCAGCAGCGTAACGTTAGTTCTGTCTGCGGCTTTTGGTGACCGTGGTTTTAAATATCTGTCACCTCGTATTGTGCGCGGTTGCAGGGCGGCTGTTATGCATTATGTGTTTTTGTTACGTGTGCTAAAAATATAATAAAGCTCCCCCAGCTTGTTGTGTCCTCATGGCCGTTTCCGTGACGCGTGTCCGTTTACACGCACAGTATCTGCGATGTGACTCCGATGTCAGTGGAATACTTTACACTGGAGTTTGATCTTGTTTGTAATGCTGCGTCAGGTTCATCATTTCATTATTTGTCTGTCTATGAGCTCATTACAATGAATGTAGATTCTGTTTATAAATGTAAATAATCCCGCAATTCACTAAGCTTCCGTTGGCGCTGTTTTTCTGTGGTTTTAGTACAACTCTGATTCCTTTTTGATAGTCTCTATAACACAATTACATATATAGTTACAATATAAGTCAATTCCTTTCTTGATTACTCAATAAATTGTCAAATGTCTTTGAAATCCAAGATGACGTTGTTCAAATTGTAATATTGGTTTTGTCCACTTTAAATCTTAAGCCTTGTGTCAAAGAGGAGGAAATTAAACCAGCAAATATTGTTAGTTCAACAGCACAACAAACCGTAGTATCCATGTTGGGGCTGTTTCATTTAAAATGCGTTGGTTTTAGCTCATTGTAGCTCTTAAGTGTTTGGATTTAAATATTGACATAATGGCATCGTTTATGGTCACACGTGTTTTGCATCACTCTGATAGAGTCTGCTGTGCAGGTGAAGTATGTGGGTCAAACCTTATCTGGAACGACACCACTTGTGTTTATACTCTGAAGTTCAGCAACTCAAATTCCACTGCATTAGTTCTTTGTTATATTTTCAAACTCCCCCCTTAATAAAGTCATGAATTGGAGATCTGGACCTGGCTTTGCACTGCGTCCTAAAGCACCTCTGTTTTTCTTTCCATTCAGCATCCCCTTAAAGAAATTCCGCTCCATCAGACGTGAGCTGACCGACTCTGGGAAAACGGCGGAGGAGCTGAAGGCGGCGAGGCCGTCCCTTAAGTACAACTTTGGCTTCCCCTCCAGTAATGCACCCACTCCAGAGGCCCTGAAGAACTACCTGGACGTAAGCATCACTCTCCTGACCACTGACCTGTGCACCCTTAGAGGCTCCCCCTCCCCCACCCCAGTTCTCACACAACAAAGGTCCTCTTGTGCTCGACCCGCCTCTTTAAATATGCAAACAAGGCTTTTTAGGATTCATTCCGGTGGTGACTAATATATTGACGTTAAGAGATTAAACCGTTCTTTATGCCTCAAACTGTTCGCTGGCCGGTGTCGTACGCCACGTTTGACTTAATTCCCTTTATAATCTGCCTTTGAGAACAGAAGGTGACCACTTGTGTTGTACATTGGTATTACAGCACGTTTAGCCTTCATCTTCAATGTAAACCAGTTTATATTAATAAATAAATAAATTTGGACAGACACACGTTTCAGGTACAAGAGCTCCAACCTTTTGAAGGCGCCCACTCTGGATGATCTACAGCAGTAGTTCTCAGAGTATCTGCTGCAATCTGCTACAGTAAATATGTGTCAAAGGAAACCAAACGGAGCGCAAACACCAGCAGAGTAAATCTTACAGATTTAAGCCGCTGTTGGCAGATAAAGAGGAAGTGCTTTGAGGTCTGCATGACTCAAGGAAACTGTTGCGTCCCGAGGTTTTGACCCGAGTGGCTTCTGGTAACACAAAAGAGAAGTTTGCTTCAGTTATTTGTTGAGTCACACTGGTTGTGAAATCCAACAGCAAGTGCTTTATTGTCGTGACTCTGTAACTATTTGACCTGCGTCCTTCAAACATTCGCTGACCCCAACAGCTGAGAGGCATCATCATCATCATCCTGGAATTAACTGCGCTTTGTCACACCTGCTTGTTTTAACCTCTGGTCCTCATTGATGCTAAAGGGCAGTTTATGACCTGTAAGCTGGATGATTACTTGCTGCACAATATGCAAAAGACATTAATGAAACCTTAAGCGGCTCGCTAACATGTTCCTTTTTTTTTTTTTTTTTTTCTCTGACCAGGCCCAGTATTATGGCGAGATCGGCCTGGGAACCCCCCCCCAGACGTTCACTGTGGTGTTTGACACGGGCTCCTCCAACCTCTGGGTGCCCTCCATTCACTGCTCCTTCACTGACATCGCATGCCGTGAGTCCAGCGCGTGTCCAGACACAATGTGGGCTGGGAGACGACTTTTCTGCATCGCTTCTTTATCTTTGCCTCTTTTTTTTTCTTTCTTTTTTTTTTCTAAGTGCTTCACAACAAATATAATTCTGCCAAGTCCAGCTCCTACGTGAAGAACGGCACTGCCTTCGCCATCCAGTACGGGTCGGGCAGTCTGTCGGGCTACCTCAGTCAGGACACGTGCACGGTGCGTTTGTACACGTCACGGAAGTCACGGTTTGGATCGACACAAAAGAAAAAGGAAACCATGTTCCTCCGACCATGTTTATCTTTTTTATCCTTTATTGGTGACTTAATTGTGTCTGCAGATACAAATTGGTCTAAAAAGGCTCCAGATAAAAGTGTCTGTAATACATCAACAATTCCAAATGTGATCCTTTTGTACTTTGATATAGTGACTTTAAAAAAACTTTAATTTAGAAATAAAATGTAATCTGTAAAATTAGCATTTCCAATTAAATATTCTAACACTTTGTGTGTTGAAGCTAAATGGCTCATAACGTTTCTAACTGCTGACGTGCTGATGGCCTATTTTTACTGAACATGACCCATAACGTTGTTAAGTAGAACTTTCTTTCACTCAGCCGGTTGAACTGGCAGCTCACTGCGGGCTGCACCACGTTGCGTTTTACTACTTTGCTTCTCCGGTTCCAGATCGGAGACCTTTCAGTGAAGACGCAGCTGTTCGGAGAAGCCATCAAGCAGCCCGGCGTGGCCTTCATCGCTGCCAAGTTCGACGGCATCCTGGGCATGGCCTACCCACGCATCTCCGTGGACGGCGTGGCTCCGGTCTTCGACAACATCATGAGCCAGAAGCTGGTGGAGAAGAACGTCTTCTCCTTCTACCTGAACCGGTGGGGATCCAACCAAGAGTTTCACTTGTTGGATGTTCTTTTTGCTCTGCTGCAGGTCTGGTGATTCTTCGTGTGTAATCACGTCGTCTCAGAGCGTCGATCATTTTCTTCAAATGTTTGTTTTAGCAGCTGGATTCCCAGCAGCAGGTGGCTAACGTTTAGTGCCATTGGAGGATGGATTTTCTTGTTAATGCTTGATTCTATTTGCTTGTGGGGGCGAATTTAAGCGACACTACAGTAAAAATCCTCTCTTTCTGGGAATGAGGTCACCCACATAGAAATGTATAAGCTGGTATTTTAGTAACTATGGAAATGCAACATAAACTTCCTGCGTGTCTTGAATGAGAAACGGCACTTTATTAATCCCCCTCTTCTCTCTCCAGGAACCCGGACACGTCGCCCGGTGGCGAGCTGCTGCTGGGAGGAACCGACCCCAAATACTACACCGGTGACTTCAGCTACGTCAACATCAGCCGCCAGGCCTACTGGCAGATCCACGTGGACGGGTGAGCGCTCCAACACCGTTCATTATTGATCAGTTCTCTCTAAAAGCATCAATCCACGACCCAAAGTGTCACGACGGGACAATGTCCGCTTCTTTTGTCCCGTTCGAGGAGGGATCAGTTTAAATGGTTTCTGGAGCCTTTACTACCGTTGGTTTAAATAAATGAGAGAATGGAGGTTGTTGGGAAGCTTTAACGTGAGGACATTGACGTGAAGAACATGAGATGGATTTTTATTCTTAAAGGCCTTAAATGATGTAATACGCAATAAAGCAATCTGTCTATATTTCCCCTCCATTGAGTGTGTATTCTCCTTCTTGCAGGATGTCTGTGGGCGACCAGCTGAGCCTGTGCAAGAGCGGCTGCGAGGCCATCGTGGACACGGGGACGTCTCTGATCACCGGCCCCTCGGCCGAGGTCAAGGCCCTGCAGAAGGCCATCGGTGCCACGCCCCTCATCCAGGGAGAGGTGAGGCAACGACGCTTTGCTTCTTGGAAGATAAAACGCACCCAAACTATTCATTGAGAAACATTTTGCATAGATTTTATCCGTCTTGTTCCATTTATTTATATATATTTCTCCCATGAATTTCTCATCAGTACATGGTGAGCTGTGACAAGGTCCCGTCTCTGCCCGTCATCTCCTTCACGGTGGGAGGCCGCGCCTACACTCTGACCGGAGAGCAGTACATCCTCAAGGTGAGACCCCCCCCCCCCTTCCCCCGGGACCCAGGTGGTGTAGCTCCTCCGCCTGCAGGGGGCGACGGGGACGCGTCTCCTTCGACAACAATGGCCGCTGTGTCGACTGAGCGTTGCATCATGGAAAAACCAAACAAGCCCGGCTTTGTTGGGCTCTGCCCCCCCCCCCCCGGGAGGAGGCTGTCTGAGGAGTGATTACACATTACTTTGTATTTAAGAATGTTTGTGCCGTGCCGTCTCTCACCCTCTTTCTCCCTCCCCTCCACCGTCCAGGTGAGTCAGGCCGGTAAGACCATTTGTCTGAGCGGCTTCATGGGTCTGGACATCCCGGCCCCTGCCGGGCCCCTGTGGATTCTGGGAGATGTCTTCATCGGGCCGTACTACACCGTCTTTGACCGGGACAACAACAGGGTGGGCTTCGCCAAGGCCAAGTGAGCTCGTCCTGCTGCACCCCCCCCCGACGCGCAAGAAGGAGGTGGAGGAGGGAGGAGGGAGGGGGAGGGTGGAGGGGAGATGTTGAGCTGCACACGTTTTCTGTTGCTTTGCAATCCAGCAGTAATTAGCAATAGAATTTAGCGTAGCAGCGAGCACTGATCGCAATGATTTCAAGCAGCGTGTGTGACATGTTGGTGGTTTAATGTGATCTATGGCGAGTGAAACTGATCAGGGATCAGGTGATTGGGATAATGCTGCCCCTTTTTTTTAAACCGAAGTGGTCATTTTTCTTTTTAATCAGGGATTTTAATTTACGTTATTAGGGCAAAGTGTTCCTCCTCTACTGAATTTGAGATGCATCTCGATGTGATTGGCTGGAATAAACCGTTTTTAAAAGAAGCAACTTCTGTCTGGTTTATTGATCAATGAGAGTTGAGTTTTTCCCCTGACTGATAACCACTCAATTGTCTTCTCTGATAACAAATACACACATTTCCCAAAATGGCAAACTGTTTATTTTTTGTGTTGGACTAAACGAAAAGCGATTCCAAAGACAAAACCTTAACTTTATTATTCTCTCATTGTACAAAAAGTCAGCTCCACATTAACCAAGGATTCTACCACTAAATTGTTATTTTACTGAAGAGTCTCAATAAAAGTAGAGCACATTAAACCCTCCTCTCGGCCGATTAGTATTCAGTAGATAAAGTTTGTCTTCACATATTTTGTTCACTATAAAATCCGGTTCACAGCAGACAGTCGGTCATCAGCTGACTTCCCGATCCGACGTACAAGAGGTTAAGAAAACTTTGTGGTGGTTTTTATATTTATAAAATATACACTGTAAATGTCCTGAACTCCCTTAAACACACAAAATGAGCAGAAGGGAAGTTCTCTTCTCAACAAATGAAATGAAATGCCACATAAATCAATATTTCATCAAATGTTACAATAACATCTTTGTCACCACTTTATAAACCAAAAAAACGTATGGGTTTATTAATGGTTAATAAATCCTGTAGTGACTCATAGATAATAAGTCGTTAGGAGCTTCTGCTTTAGGCTCCAATTAACTTCTGGACTAATAACCAGTCATTCAAACTTAGTAACAGATCGCTAAAAGTATTTCAGTATTAGAGTTAAAAACAGAGTGTTCCATGATAAACAGGAACTTGTTTTGATCAATGACATAAGTACCCTGTAAAGTGTCAAATGATTAACTCCGGGGGGGGGGTCTTACGTGAAGTCACGTTCAAACAATGACTTAATTAATAGAGTTAATCTGCAGATGAATTGCTGGTGAGAAGTTATTTGCAGCCCTGATGTGCATCATGTAAACCTTTCTGTGAAAGTGACTCATGGACCGGCTTTTTTTTCCCTCAGGCTTCAGTAGTTCTGACCATCGAGGTCCCTGATTGAAACGTGAGGACGTTTCTGCAGAGACGTCCAACGAGCGTTCCAGTCTTAAAAAAAAAAAAAAGGAAACTTTTCCACCCGAGTTGGAGTTTTCCTCTTTGGGAAGATGAGGAGACCCCTAATCTGTGAGTGCTTGTGTTTGTGTGTGTGTTGGTACTGAAGTGTGTGTTTTAAGCATTTTCTAAAGCCTGGAGAAGTGTCTTCTTGGACCTTTCAGTGTGCTCTTGAGGTTCTGGCAGCTATCCAGAGGGGTTGGAAGGGTGGTCCTGGACCTCTGAGACCTCCCTGCCGCACGCCGCTGTCTCCGATTCGACAAGACAAAACGGCTCAGTTTCGTTCTCCAACTGGAGTTTGACCTCTGACCTCCGTCAGCCCTCCTCCTCCTCCTGGCCTCCCTTCTCTTTTCCCGAGCCGGCGTTCCCATGGTCCCGCTCCTCCGCGCTCCGGACCTCCTCGGGCTCTCTGAGCGGCGCCGCCGGGTCCCTGACCACGCCCTCCATACCCAGCTCCTCCTCCGTCTCCTCCTCCACCGGGCTCACGGTGTCCGGGATGATCTCCACCTCGATGTCGGAGGAGTCCTCGCTCTCCTTGAACCACACCGTCTTCTGGCCCTCCTTCCTCCTCTGCCGGTTCAGGGCGACCCGCTTGGCGTACTCCTCGCCCCCGTCCCCACCGAGCCTGCGGGGCGAGGGGCTCCCCTTGGCGACGTGGTTGGTGTGGACGCCGCAGGAGGAGCACTGGCGACCCCGCCTCTCCATGGGGAGGACCCGGCCTCGCGCCTGAGGGAAGGCGCCCCGCCCGGGCGGGCCGTTTGTCAGGCGCCTGCCGCCCCCCCCGCGGCTCGGGTCGCCCTCGGTCTGGAAGCCGTCGTTGGTGTACTGCAGAGAGTCCCGGTGGCCGGACCGGGCCGACTTCAGGCAGGGGCCCAGGCACTGCGGGGCAAGGAGAGCCTTGTTAGCACAGCGGCTACTAGCCTCCAAACTTTACTCAACCCCCCCCCCCCCCCCCCCCACCGAGAGGGCTGCTCTGTTTACCACAGAGCCCTTCTGTGGATGGTAGCTGATGAATATTCATCACACAGGAGGAGGCCTGAGGCCTCAGTTGTTTGCTGTGTTCATCGTGCCTTGTTAATATAATCTTTACCCCGTTTTTAGTGATTTGCGCTTATATTGGTTTTAATAAAACCCTTTTTTAATTACAACAAACAAGCCTCTCTGCCAAATCCACAGTAACTTATTTGCGTGCCTTGTGTATCTAAAGCTGTATTTCTTGGGGTGGGGTTGTTGGTTCTTCCCCTAAAGCCCCGTCACATAAATATCTAATAAAATGCAGCACAAATAAGAAACGTTTTCTGTTGTAAAGGCAAATGATTTTTTTTCTTTCACCGTCAAGACTTCCTTTACTTTCAGCTATTCAAACCTTTTCATAACTCCATTCAAACCTACATGACTAGTACTTCAATGCAGTAATGTAGAATTACATCTTCATTTAACAGAAAATATCAAACTCTTTCATTTATATGGAAATACATGGATTTAGCATTAAACATTTGGGCCTAAATGACCTTTAACCCCGACCCGCAGCGAGGGCTCACATCGCATATCTTGTCCACGCCGGCGTTCCCCTTCCACAGGCGGGAGACCAGGAAGCCGATCACGATGAGGCAGAGCACCAGCAGCGCCGCCATGACCAGCCCCAGCAGCGCCATGTCGCCCGGCCGGAAGCCCACGCTGGAGGGGGACGGCGTGGCCACCGCTGGGGGGGGAAATGTCAAATATGATCGTTAAAAATGCATCACGACTTCAACCATTTCATCACTTACTTCAGCGTGTTTTCACATTTTGCACTTTTTAATAACATTCTGTTTCATTGCCTATGTATTAATAACTTAAAACTTACTATCATGACTTCTTGTGACATTTAGATTATACATATTATACTAGACTTCTTTTCCATGGAGTATTTCATGACATTCTGTATTAGAACTTTTCATATGCTTATGTTATGCTTACGGCCATTTGTCCTATAACAGTACCACACACACACACACACACACACACACAATCATGCAAGTCTTAGTTTCTGTGTTTTATGGCCTCAGCCGTAACTTAAACTTAAACTTAAATTCATAATCTGCAATTATTTGTAGTATTTTCATAGTGTGTGTATATGCATGCTTTATTGCCAATGTACCTGCATAGTCCATTTCCTGTGCGAACAGCAACAGAACATTACGGTAGAATAAACCACATTTTATGATATTTAGATTCCACACATGTGCACTAGGATGTCATTTGTAGTGCATCAGACTTCACGTTAAATGTAGTGGCTTAAAACCAGGTCTTCATCCTCATTGAACCTTCAAAGCAGTCTCACCCACTATGACCTGAACAGTAAGCGGCGTGATGGTCTCACCTGGTATGACCTGAACTAAGAGCAGTGTGGCGGTCTCACCTGGTATGACCTGAACTAAGAGCAGTGTGACGGTCTCACCTGGTATGACCTGAACAAAGAGCGGTGTGGCGGTCTCACCTGGTATGACCTGAACTAAGAGCAGTGTGACGGTCTCACCTGGTATGACCTGAACTAAGAGCAGTGTGGCGGTCTCACCTGGTATGACCTGAACTAAGAGCAGTGTGACGGTCTCACCTGGTATGACCTGAACAAAGAGCGGTGTGGCGGTCTCACCTGGTATGACCTGAACAGAGAGTGCTGCAGTCCCAAACTCCCCCGTGGTCGCGTCCACGGCTCTCAGCTGCAGTCACATCCAAACAAAAACTATTATGCATCATTCAAATACAAAAATGCAACAAGTGTGGGTAAAAGCCTGCAACGATATTGTGTCGTCACCTGAAGCGCGAAGGACTCCGTCTTCACGACTCTCTTCAGGACCACGAACCCGTCCGAGGTCACGTTGACGTAGCTGCTGTACTGGACCTCGTACTTCAGATCTGGATTGGCGCCCTGACACAAGGAAAGCGTCAATGAAATGACTAAATCTGAAGGATTTAGGGGTGTTTTCGTTTAAAGCTGCGTTTCTAACCACGAGGGGGGGGGCAGAATGGTGCAAAATGCTCGGTTGAAAATGGAACAATAACGAAGGTTTAATTAACACTGACGGCGGCGAAATCCTCGTCCCGAGCCCGGACCCTGAAGGGCCGGTTGGTGCTCCGGTCCCGGAGGATCATGCTCTCGGGGACGGAGTTGCTGTAGATGAACCCTTCGTACCGCTCCTTCTCGAAGCGAGGAGGGTTTCGGCTCTTCTTCATCACGTCAAAGGTCACCTGCGTCACCGAGAACTGATCTCTGTTGGTGACCTGCGACGCCTGGCGAAGAAAAACACGTCGGACCAGAGTTAGAACCGAGTCGACTTCAGACTTTTGATTTGCATTCACTAAATCACTCAATCTGTGAGTTTGATTTACCAGAACAGTGAGAGTTATTGGGCCGACGATGTCGGCGGCTTTAGCCATCGAGATGTTTCCCGTCTCCTCGTCAATCTGGAAAATATTTCCCTCATTTCCTGATGATGAAAGAAAAAACGTCATCAATCAGTTTACGAGGCCTTTAAGATTTAAGCTTTACCAAAAAGGTCCATTCTTTGAATCGACAAACATCCCTCATGTTAACGATATTGAAAAGTCCGATCTTTGGTGATGAAAGTGGAGTGAAAAAAATCAAATGATTTTGAAATCAAACCTCGAAGGATTCTGTAGACGATCTGCTCGCTGCGGTTCTTGTCTCCGTCCTTGGCGAACACCGGACCGGGCTCCAGCACCAACGGCCCGTCCTGAGGAGTAAAACCATCACCCACTGAGGAGTCACATGCATCACTGCCTCATCTTTGACTAAATCCAGAAAAAGTGTCATCGCCTCAAGAGCAAATATAATAACGAGGTTCTTCAGATGACTTAACTTTCCTCAGGTCAGATCTTCACTCATCTCAATATCATGGACTTCATTTGGCTTTTGAGGTGTTTCTGGGATCTCAGAGGATCTCACTTTGGAGTTCTCAGATGACCTGAGCTGCGTGTGAAGGAAAACGCCTTAAACGCGGCTCACCTCCTTCTCGGTGAGATTGACTTTGCCTCTGTAGCCGGTGCTCACGCACAGCTTTGCGATGCCCGAGCTGGTCCTCAGACACGGCTGGAACCAGGGAGGCCGGTTGTCCACGTCCCTCACCTGCACCGTGATGGTGGCCACGGACGTGAAGAAAGGCCGGTCAGAGGCCGAGCCGTCCAGCGTGTCCTGCAACGCGGGGGACACGTGTGCGCGGTTTGAAGGTCAAAGGTCACAGAGGAGGCGATGCTACTTAGAAACTGTAAGCGTACCTGCACGTGTAGAACCAGGGAGATCTTCTGCACGACGTCGTAGTCCAGGATGCTCTTCACAATTATCTTTGGAGTGTTGATGTTTTCCAGACGGAAGTATTTATCCTGGTTTGGCAAATAGGAAAAAACAAAGAACTAATGTATTTATATACTATATATATATACATATATATATATGTATTCGACTTGTTGACTAAGCATTTCCTTGTTTGAAGGTTAACCTTCAGGTCATGAAAAGTCACAGTATGGGATGCCATGTGAAATAAGACGGTATAATGTAACATCCAGTTAACGTACAGTATTGAAGTATCTTTCATTTCTCTATAATAATGAAACCTTCGGGTCACAACGTCGTCACATGGAACTTCTTCTCACCGTTGCTGGCTCCAAGCGATAGTAGAGCGGCTCGGAGTCCACATCGGATGCTTCTATCAGCCCCACGCTGGAGTTCACTGGAGTGAGCTGCAGGAGACAAAGTGTGCGTTCAATCCTCACACACACACACACACACACACACACACACGTGTGGAACACAAACATACCTCGTTCACTTCCAGGACGTAGTGGCTTTGGGCGAAGTTCGGAGGGTTGTCGTTCTCGTTCTCGACCAAAACCTCAACGGACTCGTTCACCTGGAACGGAAGAATCCAACGAGGATGTCCAATATCAATTAGAGTCTATGCTAAGCTAAGCTAACGTGGGAGGGGGGGGGGGTGTTGGTTCTACTCACAGATCTGGAGCCTCCTTTGCTGCACTGCACCCACACGGTCAGAGCCACGCTGTGCAACGACTGACAAACACACACACGGTTAACACTACATTCTGTGTTCTGCATCATTTGTCCTAAAGTTGCAGTTTAGTTTTTCTAATCTTCACGCTGTTGACATCTGGGTATTTTAAAGGTCCCGTTATAAATGACTTCAACTATTTACTTGATTTATTGCCTCAGTAAACATGTGTTCATAATCTCAATCTTTAGAAACCATAATCACATTCTGTGCCATCCAGATGTCAGCAAATGTAGAATAATGAATAAATAAAAAGCCATTACATTCAGCAGAAATGCTTTCCTGTCACTCTAAGTAGGACGCAGCATGAATGCAGATGTTTTTCATCTGCAGGGGGTTTAACCAGGAAACTGCTGCTTCTAACCAATCAGCAACCTCCGGTTCAGACAAGTGAAGCCAAGAGGGTGTAAAAGGCTGCGTTCTCTGTAGTGACCACCAGGGGAGCCACTCCTCTGCTCCTATAGAAGTCTACCAGAATAAGACATTAAAATGTCTTATTTTAGCTCGTCCCTCTTGTGTCAAAATCTAATTGCGTGAAAACAAGATGGCGGCGGCAAGAACACACAAATCAGCGGCCCACATCCCACCTTTTTACGATAAGCAACTGGAAATTTCAGTTTGAGGTTGTCTCTAAAACCCAATTTTATTTTGTCGTAATGTAAAATGTTCCCCTCGGTGGAGTTGGAGGACGTTTTGGACGTTTTTGTGATCACCTCGAAGTCCAGTCCTTTCTTGACCATCAGGGCGTTTCCTTTCAGGTAGAACAGGTCCTCCGGGTTGACCGTGACCCTCAGCGCGACCTCGGCCCCCGAGACGATCCTCACCAGCTCCACGTCGGCCGTGTTGTTCTCCGGCACCGTGACGGGGCCCGGAGGCACCGTGCACACTGAGGCAGGCCAGAGACGTGAGGGAGGAGGAGAGAAAAGGGCTGCTGATGAGATACTGATGTAATACGGTTATTATTATTACACCAAGTTCACTTCAGCACAGATTAAGTACTAAGTGACTAAGTACATTCACTCAACAGCTGCATTATGTACGAATTCACAGGGAAAATTGATACTTGTTACTTTGTCGACTTTAATTACTTTAATTACAAAATTAAGATTTTAAATAACAAAAGAATATTTATTTTTAGTCAATTTAAAGTAAAACTGAAACAATTAGTCGACTGACCGAAAATGAATTAGAAGCAATGTTGAAGCATTAAAATACAAACAAACTAGATCAGTACCTTTTTCTATTGACCATGTCGTGAAGTTGATGTATTAGTATTAATGTTTGGGCAAAAAAAACACTGTGCGGCTGTCACTTTGAGATTGAGTTAACTGAATAAACCGAATAATGAAGTAAATAATCAGCAGAAGAATCCATAAAGAAAAGAATCCTGAGTTAACAGCTCAAAATAAACCATGACATCAAACTATGACATCAAAATCCAGATATGACATGGAAGCAGGAGTAATCATCGTCTATTGATTTGTGCCATGATACCAGTCACACACCTGCCTCCCCACAGAATCTCTCCTGAAATCTAAACTTTGTGGCTCGTTGCTTTTTTTGTGGTTTACAATCTGCACCATCTGAGTATAATAGAAAGTCATTTAGATGTAACCCGGCAAACTTAGTATTGTGTTTGAAGGAAGAGTTTGACATTATGTGTTTGGTAAATACAAAGCGACTAAAAGCCTTAGTTAGCTTAGCTTAGCATAAACGCAAGAAGCGGGTGCAAACTAGCCTAGCGAGCTGAAAACGTTATTGTCACATCGTGAGCTCACAAATGCAAAAAAGAGGAAAATAGCAAACACTGAAAGCAAAAAGCACAAAACAAGTATAGAATAAAAATCAATACCCATAAAAGAGTCAAATTAAACTCTCAAAAGATTAAACATCAAAAGATGGATTGAAATTAGCAACAACGTCACACGTCCAACAAGAAAAAAAGCTTGAAACCTCTGCACCACATCTGCAGTTTGCAGCTTCACAACATTTGTCGCCGTAGAACTTTTCTTTTCTGTTTTTATCGTCCCTCACCCTGAGCAGCGTCCTCAACAACTTTAAGGCCATTTTTCGTGTAGATTTCAAAGCACTGAAAACAAATCCCATCCCTTGAACCCTTTTACAAAAAGGCCCCCGAAATTGTAAGGGGAAATAAACAATGACTTAAGTAAGAATATGTGTGTTTTTATGGTGAATACTGGCTTCTTTGACCTCTAAAACACGCTCATCTCCTCAAGGGGACACACAGAGTCCACAAAGGGACAACTGCTTCATTAAAGAGGAGCAGAAACAACAAGCATCACCCCGAATCCTCCTCAACACCCGCCCCCCCCCCCGAACCCCCCAAGGTCGGCGTCCCCTACTCACGTCTCTCTGCCCCACAGGCCGCGCAGAGGCAGGCGGCGAGGACGCACCCGAGGACAGCGTCCGCGGGTTGTCTCCTCCGTGTCAGTTCCATGTCCCGGTTTCAGAGGGCAGCGGCGAATGAGGTCCCCCGGTGGGAGGACGAGGAGCCCGTGGTACCAGCTGGTACTCGTCCACATAAAGGCCCGTCTGTGCTGCCCGGCGAGTGGGAGTCGACTACAGTCGCGATGTTTGTGACTTCATCTGACGGGCGCATACGGCACTCAGCGCCTGCCAGCAGGAGGACCCGAGGCCTCCTACTAAAATACCTGCATCTGTTTTAGCCCGACGGGGTCGTTGTATCGGTGGGCCCCGATGCATTCTGGGAGGAGTCCAGCGGAGGAAGACATTCCTCGCACGGATGGATGCTCTTCAGGGTTTGCGGTGTGAATGAATGCAGACGTCCTCTTACACCTCGAGCTCCAGCTTCCGATCTCAGACAAATGTACTCCTGATAACTTTGATCATTTTCATTAGATGCGTCGGTGTAGCTTTAAAAACACGTCTTTGTCTAAAATGCATCTCTTGTTGTTAATATGGATTCAATGAACAGCAGCAACAACATGTAGGATACCGTTAGTGAAGAGTAAATTGTGTGCTTTAAATCTCTGGCTGAGCAGGAAAATGAGGACAAGAGTTCACAGGCCCCTCTCAACATGGTGGCTAGAAGCTAACAGCGCTAACAACGGAAAAATACCTTTTTAAAAGTGATAAACAATCAGTCTGTTTTCCTCTCATCAGGTAAACAAACAGAATGTTCACCTGCTTTTTGACTCTGAGCATTTCTGTTGCCTCCCGACGGCTCTCAACATGGCGACAGCTGAGGCGTCAGCTGACCAAGATTAAAAAAAAAAAAAGGAAACTACACATCTCTTCAGTATTTACTTCAGTAGGAACCAATGGGCTCGGAGCTGGGAGCCACACACAGGAAGCCGTCTTCTTGATTGTCAGCGATGGGCGGGAGGACCAAAGAGACACCGATTGGCTGCTCGGACCACATCGAAGGGCCACAGAAGGTTCTCCTCCCCTCTCGGTCCGGTAGTGATGACTCAAAGTTACACAAACCGGGGTCAAGACGGAGTCACGTGTAGACAAGGAACCACTGTGCACACACACACACACACCAGGCTACCATGTGTGGCACTAAGAACTCACACACACACAGACACACACACACACTCCTCTGTGTGGGAACAACGAGCTCACAGTGTCATGTTGTTGCATGAAGCTCATGCGTTATGTTTCCATGCAGAGATGCTCCTCCACAACACGGAACACACACACACACACACACACACACACACACAGACACACACAGCTTCTCTGTGCTCATTTCACATCTGACCACTGGGAGGAGCCTCGACATCAGTCTGACTGTCGAGGCTCCAATTTCAATTTCCAATCACCCGCTCTGCAGAGAGGCTGATTGGCTGCAACCTGCCGTCTCTCCAGGACTTTGAAGCAGCCAGAAAGATTGTAGCCGACCCCTCCCACCCTGGACATGACCTGTTTGTGCCCCTCCTATCCGGCAGGAGGCTGAGGTCCACCAGGACTAAGACCTCCATCCACACTAACAGTTTCTCCTCGTCGGCAGTGGGGCTCCTCAACAGAGCCCGGGCCCCCCCCCCTGACTGACTCTTCAAACTCCACATGTACTTACATTCTGTCACTTTCACATAAAACAGAAACCCAACAAAACAACATTTATGGTTTGTAAATATTTGTAGATGTATTTCACACTGAACTTCCTCTGTGAGCGGACGGTGTTCTTTTGGCTCTGCTGAATTCGCTGTGGGGAAACAATTAGCTTATTTTGGGAGGTGGGAGTCAGCGGGGGGGTCTGTGTCACTGTGATGTTCAAATAACGCTAAGAGTACTCATTTCATGTTAATTATACACGCATGATGACACTAATTAATGAATGGTTAAGGATTTCTCTCCGTCTACCTTCAATCTTTTGCTAAAAAGAAGAAAGAATCTGAAAGTCTTTTCATTTTCTATATTAAAACATGAACATTACCCTGAACTCTAAATTCACAGTAACTTCCTGTATTCTGTCACCGTATAAACACACTAAATGCCACACGTTCACGTGCACTATTCCACATGCTACGTCATCGTAGATGAAATGTTTCCCTCACAAAAGGTTGCGGGCAGAAACTTTAGTACGTTTGTAAAGCTTTGGACTTTAAACCGACCTCTCTTTTTATATAATAATATATAACTGGTGATGTAACCGTAACGTGGTGGGTTTTAGCAGAGAAGCTGATCTCATTAGAGAGCTTCTTAAATGTGAGACCGCCATTAAGACACAGAGAGAGAGAGAGAGAGACATTTGGTAAAGTGAAAACAACAAACTGTTCCTTTGAACTGCATTCATTCATTTTATTCTATGAGATCATCTCACGTTTGTTCTGCTCTGTGAGAACATCGTGCCTCTAAAAATAAAAGCCTGTTTTGTATCCTCAGAGGAGTGAAGGTGTAATAAAGAGTCTCTTCAGGACAGCTGTGGAATTTATGTAGTTTCAGTGTTTGTTTTATTGGTCGAGTCATCACGTTTATTTACAGATACGTTCTAAACTAAGTAAAGTATGAAATATTTATTGGAGGAATCTGCTGGGAAGTTGTGTTCCTTAAAGCAAAGAGACTTTAAATGCTCTCAAATAAGACACAGTTTCATGGCTTTGCGAGGTGACTGCGACCTTTGACCTGTAAAATCCAATCTGGTCGAGCCCATCTTTGTGATCGGGAAAATACGGTTTAGATTCATTCTGACTGCTCGCGTTTTCACTGATGCAATCAGCCCATAATGCTTCTTATTGAGAAATATTCCACTCCGGAGGCTGTTTTTCTGGAGACACTTGATGTGTGTTCACCATACACGAACATCAAGTGTATCCTACTGCACGCTGGTATGCGCCCGTTATAATGAATGCTGCTATCCTGCTGCTAGGAGAATACTAGCATGAAGTAGTAATAGTCATCAGTAATTCCAGTGGTGGAATAAAAGTAATAGATGGAGAGCAGCCTTCATTATAACGGAAGAAAACTAGCATGCAGTAGTATAATGGTGAAACTTGTAGTAGTATCACTAGTCGCAGAAGCAGTAAAGCAGAATAATGAAGTGAGATTGCTCTGGGCTCGGACCTCTTGAGGAGCCGTGAATCCATAAAGAAAAAGAGCACGAGACGGGACCCGAATCCGTCACCGTGACGACCGCCGACTGGTGGAGCATCGCAACCACACCAGGCGTCGGGGACCTTTTCAGGTGTGATAATTATTCTGATGATTATGGCTCATAAGCACATGCTCACGAACAAGTGACATTAATCAGTGCGGCGGCTCCAGAGAGTCCAGAGAGCAGTACGATGAAGATCACAAGACAAATATATTGGTTGTCACTGCATGCTGAAACCTCCGGTTCTGAAGAGTGGAGCCAAAGCTTCACTCCTCTGCTCCCATCGACTTCTATGAAGAAATGACTCTACTTCTGTGTAGTGACCAGCAGGGGGCGACTCCTCTGCTCCCATAGACGTCTATGAGGAAATGACTACTTCTGTGTAGTGACCAGCAGGGGCGACTCCTCTGCTCCCATAGACGTCTATGAGGAAATGACTCTACTTCTGTGTAGTGACCAGCAGGGGGCGACTCCTCTGCTCCCATAGACGTCTATGAGGAAATGACTCTACTTCTGTGTAGTGACCAGCAGGGGGCGACTCCTCTGCTCCCATAGACGTCTATGAGGAAATGACTCTACTTCTGTGTAGTGACCAGCAGGGGGCGACTCCTCTGCTCCCATAGACTTCTATGAGGAAATGACTGTACTTCTGTGTGGTGACCAGCAGGGGGCGACGCCTCTGCTCCCATAGACGTCTATGAGGAAATGACTGTACTTCTGTGTAGTGACCAGCAGGGGGCGACTCCTCTGCTCCCATTGACGTCTATGAGGAAATGACTGTACTTCTGTAGGGTGACCAGCAGGGGGCGACTCCTCTGCTCCCATAGACGTCTATGAGGAAATGACTCTACTTCTGTGTGGTGACCAGCAGGGGGCGACTCCTCTGCTCCCATAGACGTCTATGAGGAAATGACTCTACTTCTGTGTGGTGACCAGCAGGGGGCGACTCCTCTGCTCCCATAGACGTCTATGAGGAAATGACTCTACTTCTGTGTAGTGACCAGCAGGGGGCGACTCCTCTGCTCCCATAGACGTCTATGAGGAAATGACTACTTCTGTGTAGTGACCAGCAGGGGGCGACTCCTCTGCTCCCATAGACGTCTATGAGGAAATGACTACTTCTGTGTAGTGACCAGCAGGGGGCGACTCCTCTGCTCCCATAGACGTCTATGAGGAAATGACTACTTCTGTGTAGTGACCAGCAGGGGCGACTCCTCTGCTCCCATAGACGTCTATGAGGAAATGACTCTACTTCTGTGTAGTGACCAGCAGGGGGCGACTCCTCTGCTCCCATAGACGTCTATGAGGAAATGACTCTACTTCTGTGTAGTGACCAGCAGGGGGCGACTCCTCTGCTCCCATAGACTTCTATGAGGAAATGACTCTACTTCTGTGTAGTGACCAGCAGGGGGCGACTCCTCTGCTCCCATAGACGTCTATGAGGAAATGACTCTACTTCTGTGTAGTGACCAGCAGGGGGCGACTCCTCTGCTCCCATAGACGTCTATGAGGAAATGACTCTACTTCTGTGTAGTGACCAGCAGGGGGCGACTCCTCTGCTCCCATAGACTTCTATGAGGAAATGACTGTACTTCTGTGTGGTGACCAGCAGGGGCGACTCCTCTGCTCCCATAGACGTCTATGAGGAAATGACTCTACTTCTGTGTAGTGACCAGCAGGGGGCGACTCCTCTGCTCCCATAGACGTCTATGAGGAAATGACTCTACTTCTGTGTAGTGACCAGCAGGGGGCGACTCCTCTGCTCCCATAGACTTCTATGAGGAAATGACTCTACTTCTGTGTAGTGACCAGCAGGGGGCGACTCCTCTGCTCCCATAGACGTCTATGAGGAAATGACTCTACTTCTGTGTAGTGACCAGCAGGGGGCGACTCCTCTGCTCCCATAGACGTCTATGAGGAAATGACTCTACTTCTGTGTAGTGACCAGCAGGGGGCGACTCCTCTGCTCCCATAGACTTCTATGAGGAAATGACTGTACTTCTGTGTGGTGACCAGCAGGGGGCGACGCCTCTGCTCCCATAGACGTCTATGAGGAAATGACTGTACTTCTGTGTAGTGACCAGCAGGGGGCGACTCCTCTGCTCCCATTGACGTCTATGAGGAAATGACTGTACTTCTGTGTGGTGACCAGCAGGGGGCGACTCCTCTGCTCCCATAGACGTCTATGAGGAAATGACTCTACTTCTGTGTGGTGACCAGCAGGGGGCGACTCCTCTGCTCCCATAGACGTCTATGAGGAAATGACTCTACTTCTGTGTGGTGACCAGCAGGGGGCGACTCCTCTGCTCCCATAGACGTCTATGAGGAAATGACTCTACTTCTGTGTAGTGACCAGCAGGGGGCGACTCCTCTGCTCCCATAGACGTCTATGAGGAAATGACTACTTCTGTGTAGTGACCAGCAGGGGGCGACTCCTCTGCTCCCATAGACGTCTATGAGGAAATGACTACTTCTGTGTAGTGACCAGCAGGGGGCGACTCCTCTGCTCCCATAGACGTCTATGAGGAAATGACTACTTCTGTGTAGTGACCAGCAGGGGGCGACTCCTCTGCTCCCATAGAATGCTTTGCAGTGATTCTTCTTGTCTTCATGAATATTCGTCCCAATAGCATTCGATGCAAGTCTCACATCTGCGTTGTGTTTATTTTATTTATTTTTAAAGCGTTTTCCTGCGAGGCTTTTGTGACGATGTGTGAAATAAGTAAATTGCTGCTGACTTTATTCTAATGACATTCACCGTGGAACAAACACCTCGAATCTGAGATGAGAAGCTTGTCATCCGATGAAGACATGGGGGGAGGGGGAGGGGGGGGGGTGAGAACTCCACCTCAAATCCAGTTACTTTCTGGCCTCACTTTACATTCCAGAGCAGACTGGTGTGTCAGAAGTGTATAAAAATATATTCGCTACTTAGAAGCGTTGCTTCTGTGAGGTTTGACGAATAAACAACCAACACAAAGAGCCCAGATTGTCCAACGTTTGTGTTGATGCTACATTTAGTTTTCCGGTGGTTTGAAACGTTCATATGTACAACTCATCCTTCCCCACAAAGGATTTGTCCCTCCAACACGCAGTGTTATCGCTGCAGACGTCCTGCTATCTACAGCCTATGAGGCCATTCCAATAGCCTAAGACGTGGAGAAAGTAGAAAGGTGGCACTTGCAATGGGATTAGTACATATATACTAATAGTTGCAGTAGTTCAAATGGAATAGCAGCAGCTGATGGAGGGAGTTGAATAGCAGAAGTATCAGCAGGCCCAGATACTCGTAGTACTGTAGTGCATCACATGAATATAATACTAATAGCAGTAATAGAAGACTATTTAATTGACCTAATCAACTGCACTTGATTATCTCCATTGTAGGTTACCATTTACTTCTAGTACCACTGCATCCGTTTTTCATTATCATTCATGATTTATATTATTCGGAAACCAATACCTTTGTACTTCAGGACAAAGTATTTCTGATCATAGTTGATGGGGTAATTAAAGCGGGGGTACTTTCGGCTCAGGTGTCTAACTTTTGGGGTTAAATGTAAAAACAGATCCTAAATCCTTTCATTGTGACGCTGTGCCTTAGATGAAACTCAACCAACCAGAGTCCCATCAAGTGTTTTCCTGAAGAACCAGCAGCAAACGTCCCTCTGTGGGAGCAGCTGATTTTCTCCCTCTCCCGCTGGGAGCGTTCGCGTTAAGCAGATTTGTGCGGTGGGATTTAAGCTGTTGCCTCCTGATTCATCCGATCTAGCTAACGTACTCCTTCGGGAGCAGGACACCTGATTCACGCACTGCTGCCGGGGGGGTGGGGGGGGGGGTGTTAAAGAGTCCGCTCGTTTCGGTCCGATTGAACGTGAGCGCCGGGTTAGAGCGCGTCAAAGCGGAGGTCTCGGTGCGCCTTTTTGGAGAGCTCGGCGCAGCGCGGCGTCGGAGCCGGAGCGCGTCCGATGAGCGTCGCTACGGGGCCCCAAACTCCCTTCCGTTGCACCTGGACTGCTGGACACGGCTCATAGATGAAAACCGGCCACCGGGGAGAGTCGTTCTCCGTCGGACCTGGAGCCCGTGAGTCTTTGGCACCATGTCGGACATCTCCACCGACAACGGCACGCTGCGCGGGGCTGCGGCCGCTGACTACAACTTCCCGGCGCTGATTTTCGGGATTCTGCTGATCGTGGTCATCGCGGGCGGGAACGTGCTCGTGTGCCTCAGCGTGTACCTGGAGAAGGCTTTGAAAACCACCACCAACTACTTCATTGTCAGCCTGGCGTTCGCGGACCTGCTGCTGGCGGTGCTGGTGCTGCCGCTGTTCGTTTACGCAGAGGTAAGCGCCGCGCGCCGTGGACCCGCTGATCACCTCCTGTAGACCACGATCACCTCTTCAAAAGGGGTTGTTGGTCCTTTTCACGCATCCCGTTAGAACACAGATGCAACATCGTGAGTCACATAAGTGTTACGCGCCCTCGGGGCCCTGAGCCCAGACGGTCCTTAATCATGTTTTTAAAATATTTCTTGTAAACTAATCTTGTTGAAATGCCTCAGCTGCTCATGAGGGTTCAAAAACGTCATGAGTTTACTGAATGAATGTATTTGTCCTCATGATCGGAGGTTTCAGCAGAAAACAAACATAAGTGGGAAGTTGTTTGTTAAAAATGGACTTGACAAACAAACAGTTTAAAATGACAAACAGGTCAAATAACAGGAAATCCAACCATCAAATGACAACCGAAGAACAATAGATGTGCAAAATGACTGAAGTGAGACGAACATGCAAACAAACCAGGAGATGAATGATCACAGACAGGCGCTCTGTGCCTCTCGGTCCGGTTTGGATGGAGGCCACGAGGCCTTCTGGCCCCATTGGTTCACGACCCCGAACAACCAGGTCACACTTCTCTGACTCACACCTTGTAGTGTCAGATATCAGCTCCTATACGGTTAAATATCTGAAAAAAAGGATTAACGCTGGAGCTAATCCGCCCTGCGAGGGTTCCTCATTAAAACCAAAACAAAATAGAAGAAAGACCATCTAACGTCTTTAATGAGGTTTAATTAAAGACTTCAAACACACCGGGGCTGCTCCCTGCTTATTAAGAGAGAATATTCCAGGCATCATAAACGCCACCTGCCTGCTTCCCTGCCCCCTCCTTCCCCTTAAATCCTCGCTAATTAGCTGCTCTTTGTGAGCTCGTTACCTGTGCCAGTGGCTGCAGACGGTTAATCTACCCAGAGACCGTCCACGTGCCCCCCCCCCCCCCCCCCGCCCCGGATTAGAAGAGTCAATCTGAGAGGTGAAAGCCGTTCACCTGCAGAGGAGAAAGGGTTTCCCTCGCAGGAATGTTTGTGGCAGCGCTGAGCCGCGGTGCTGCAAGAGGATTTAACATATTTGCTCTCCAGATTAAAGCTAATCAGTCCGTGTGTGTGTGTGTGTGTGTGTTTGTTGTTTTGTTGGTTTGCCGTGTAGTTCCAGGGGGGGGTCTGGTCCTTGAACATGGTGCTGTGCGACGGCCTGATGACCATGGACGTGATGCTGTGCACCGCCTCCATATTCAACCTGTGTGCCATCAGCGTGGACAGGTATGACTGTGTGTGTGTGTGTGTGTGTGTGTGTGTGTGTGTGATGGTCATTGAGGTTTGTTAATGAGCTCTTCACGACTCCAGGACAGCAGAAAGCCTCCACAGCTAAAGCCACACCTTTAACCCACTGTGCTTTATTGGCACTCAGTGGTTTGGCTTCCTTGGAGAAACGTGATGTCCTCCGTAGTTTCTATTGTCACTTTGAGGCCACGTGGGGAAGCCGGGACGTTTCAGTACAACATGGAAGCTAATTAGAAGCGTACATAGCGTACATCCTGTTGGTTTGGTCTGTGGTACTGAAGACAGAATAAAACGTGCTAATAAATAACTCAGCAGATGGGAGCTGCAGAAGGTCTCTGCCTATCCAAAACACTATTTACATTTCAAGTTAAAATGAACAGCGACTGCTGACATTCTGTCGGGAGCCGCAGAGCGATGCCCTCGTGCCCCTTTGCTTCCTTTTTCTTCATCTACATCCATAAAACAAGAAGAAGATGGAATCAAAGTGTGTTCACTCAGAATGAGGCCTCTTTTAATTCATATTATTTTCAGCAGCATCTTGACCATCGTCTTTTTCAAGTGACCCTTTAAGGATTGGAGCCTTGTGGTGACTCACGACTACGGATTCATATCCGCGTCAGGCCTGGAGCAACAGCTGTCCGTTAAGGTCTTAACCCCCGGCTCCTTTTGCAGGTTCATCGCCGTGTCCATCCCCCTGAACTACAACCGTAAGCACGTGGACCAGCGTCAGCTGGTGCTGCTGTCGGCCACCTGGCTGCTGGCCCTCGCCGTGGCCTCGCCCGTCATCTTCGGCATCAACCGGGTGCCCGGCCGCGACCCCGGCGAGTGCAAGCTGGAGGACAACAACTACGTGGTGTACTCCTCGGTGTGCTCCTTCTTCATCCCCTGCCCCATCATGGTGCTGCTCTACTTCGGGATCTTCCGCGGGCTGCGGCACTGGGAGGCCACGCGCAAGGTCAAGCTGCGCAGCAGCATCGAGGCCTGCAGGAAGCTGCAGCACGCCGGCGTGTCCACCGCGCTGCCGGCGCTGCCCGGCACCATCCCCGGGCCGCTGCCCATGCCCCTGCCCAGGATCATCGAGCGGGACCTGGCCCAGTCCCGGCTGGACGACACGGACGAGTACCTGCAGCAGGAGATCCCCTATCCCCGGCAGTACCGGGAGAACTCGGTGCCCACGCTGACGTTCAGCCAGCAGCTGCACAGGAAGAAGAGGGCCAAGATCAACAGCAGGGAGAGGAAGGCCATGCAGGTGCTGCCCGTCGTCGTGGGTGAGTGACCACGGAGCTCCTCTGCAGCCACAGCCGCGCGGAGGAGTCTTAAAGCTGCGTTCTCTCAAGTATCCGCCGGGGGGGGGGGGGGGGGGGGGACTTCCTCTAGAACAGTGATTCTCAACTGGCGTTTTTAATGGGCCTTTGCATGGGAAGATACAAATTAGAATTTAAAAAAAAATCGTCCTGTGATTTTATTTTGAAGGGACTTTTTTAATGCAGCGGAGTGTCGTTTTTTTGCGGCTCGTCCATGTTTTCAGCAGCAGGTGCCAGGTTGGGTCAAACTATTCTGATATGGGGGAGACTTTGGGTTTTTAGGATAATTAAACATCCTGAATATAAAATTCAGCTTATGAACTTGATTTTGAAAACATTTGAGATGTTGAGAGTGTTCCTGGATTTGTGTCGCGTCATTATGGGGAGATGGTGGGTCCCGGAGCCAGAACCAGTTGAGAACCACTGGTCCAGAAGTCTGTGGAGGGAAGTTACTCTACTTCCTTCTGGATTTATTCCCTCAGTAAACGTTCATTTTGAAGGGCGGGGCTCGCTGTGATTGACAGGTCAGAGAAAAAGATCATCCAGCGATGCTCCAAACGGCAGCGCCTCGTAAATTTAGGAAAAACTGAAGCCTCGTCGGCCGCAAAAAAAAATATCTAAATATTCTGAAAGAAAAGTCAAAGTATATTGAGTTGGAAAATGTTTTGAAAAAAAGTCAGTGTTAGGTCAAATAATATGAAAAAGGTCACATATATTAGTTATATTTTTGAAAATCCAAATATAAAAATAAAATAATGAAATAATATAATTATCCAAATGTATTGGAGTTGTCTTTACAAGTTAAAGTCTTGTTTCCTGAGCAGCAAATGGAAGTAAAGTAGCAGCAGGTGAGGCGTGTGGGTGCTGAGCATGTTCAACACTAACCTGATTAAAAGTGGCTCTGCAGCAGGTGTGTGTGTGTGTGTGTGTGTGTGTGTGTGTGTGTGTGTGTGTGTGTGTGTGTGTGTGTGTGTGTGTGTGTGTGGAGCTCAATAAAT
The DNA here is from genome assembly GCF_949316345.1 of Pungitius pungitius. Classification (NCBI taxonomy): domain Eukaryota; kingdom Metazoa; phylum Chordata; class Actinopteri; order Perciformes; family Gasterosteidae; genus Pungitius; species Pungitius pungitius. The sequence goes on from NC_084903.1 coordinate 23,481,264, forward strand.
CACACAGGATCACAAGGTGAACTAAAAACAAAACAAATGAATCCCAGAAATGTTTCCCTGCAGCCTGTTCATGGAGATGAGCTGGACTCAAGAGGTTGATGAAAGCAGGTGTTCAGTAAATGTCATCTTCACCGTTTGGGTATATTTTAAATTACATTTTGCGTTCAGCACTTGTAGTCCCATCAGCTGTTTGTACTTTTGTATGCTATGAAAAAACTATGAAACTATGAAAATTGTGTGTCCTGAGAAAGTAAGAGACCCCCCCCCCCCCCCGGAGGGTGAAGGGCCTGATTTAGTGGAGTTATTCTGCTGATGAGAGGCGCTTGTTTTCTTCCAGCAGCGATCCCACCTGTGAGCACGAGGCCGGAGACGCTTTGGGTTTTTTAAGTTTCATCACGAGATATAAATCACGTTCCTCACATCTCTGAAGTCTGACAGCAGAAGATAGAAGAGGTGTTCTGTTCTGCATCTTTCATCCTTCTTGTGGCAAAAGAGGAGAAAGTATTCAAGAAATCCAAAATTCATCCATCCCCCCTGAGCAGTAATGTCTGGGGATGAAATGATGAGCTACGGCTTCACTAATGATCTCAGCAGGGTCCTGAATCATTCAGAGTCTCAATGAAGGTCCTCGTTGAAGCTGGATCTTCAGCCGGGACCAGACTAACGAGGAGAGGAGATCAAATAAGGAAATATATCCAGTCTCTGTAGTCCTGATCCTCCATGTGGACCAGTCTCTGTAGTCCTGATCCTCTAGGTGAACCAGTCTCTGTAGTCCTGATCCTCTATGTGGACCAGTCTCTGTAGTCCTGATCCTCTAGGTGAACCAGTCTCTGTAGTCCTGATCCTCTATGTTGACCAGTCTCTGTTGTCCTGATCCTCTATGAGGACCAATCTCAGTAGTACTGATCCTCTATGTTGACCAGTCTCTGTAGTCCTGATCCTCTAGGTGAACCAGTCTCTGTAGTCCTGATCCTCTAGGTGAACCAGTCTCTGTAGTCCTGATCCTCTATGAGGACCAATCTCAGTAGTACTGATCCTCTATGTGGACCAGTCTCTGTAGTCCTGATCCCCTAGGTGAACCAGTCTCTGTAGTCCTGATCCCCTAGGTGAACCAGTCTCTGTAGTCCTGATCCCCTAGGTGAACCAGTCTCTGTAGTCCTGATCCCCTAGGTGAACCAGTCTCTGTAGTCCTGATCCTCTAGGTGAACCAGTCTCAGTGTAGTCCTGATCCTCTATGTAGACCAGTCTCTGTAGTCCTGATCCTCTAGGTGAACCAGTCTCTGTAGTCCTGATCCTCTATGAGGACCAATCTCAGTAGTACTGATCCTCTATGTGGACCAGTCTCTGTAGTCCTGATCCCCTAGGTGAACCAGTCTCTGTAGTCCTGATCCCCTAGGTGAACCAGTCTCTGTAGTCCTGATCCCCTAGGTGAACCAGTCTCTGTAGTCCTGATCCTCTATGTTGACCAGTCTCTGTTGTCCTGATCCTCTATGTGGACCAGTCTCTGTTGTCCTGATCCTCTATGTGGACCAGTCTCTGTAGTCCTGATCCTCTAGGTGGAGGACAATCACAACCTGCCCAGAAATCTATAAAGTCAAATAAATAATAGCAGTAGTGAAGCATGAAGAATGAGTTTTATTAGTTCATTGTGTGTTTTGTACATAAAACACAGAAAGACATTTAAAGTATCTGAGAAAGTTGAGACGGATCAAATGAAGAGTCACGTCCTTCTTTGAAGAGACGCGTCCGGAGAGGATCGCCATGACGACGCTTTAATGGCTTCGAGTCGAACGTTTCGCACAGTTGATTCATTTCGTTTCCCCTGAACCTGGCAGCAGGAAGCAGATTGAGTGGTAAAACAGAACCCGTTGTTGCCGAGAGAGAAACGCCCCCCCCGGGCGTGTGTGTCTGTCACGGCCTCTGTGACACGCGTCGCCGTGGCGACGGACGCTGCGGCCATCTCTGACTCTTGACTTCTGCCTCCTGACGCTGTCCACTTCCACGCAGGCTGCTTCCTGTTCTGCTGGACGCCGTTCTTCGTGGTGCACACCACGAGGGCCGTGTGCGTGACGTGCTACGTGCCCCCCGCCCTGATGAGCACCGTCACCTGGCTGGGCTACGTCAACAGCGCCCTCAACCCCGTCATCTACACCGTCTTCAACACCGAGTTCAAGAAGTTCTTCAAGAAGTTTTTCCGCAGCTGCTGCTGAGGCCCCCGGAGGCTCCGAGTCCATGTGTGTGTGTGTGTATGTACACGTGTGTGTGTGTGTGTGTGTGTGTGTGTGTGTGTGTGTGTGTGTGTGTGTGTGTGTGTGTGTGTGGACTGGCAACAGCTCACCGGAACCTCAGAGGCTCACTTTGATGATCAGACACAAGAACACGCTTCATCTCCGCTGAGCTCAAGCGGCGATGTGCCTTAAAGCAAAAAGTCAAACAGTGGACAGAGGTCAGAAAGGATTCGTCCTCTGTCCAGTCCAACGTCTGCCTGGTATTAAAAGAAAATGCTTTATTAGCATGTATTATATTGATATAAATGTATAAAGTATCCATACAAGGTCATTTTCATGGTAATTCTTTCTTGTTATTACCACATTCCCATTATTTCTACATTACATTCATTACAACAAATATACTTCATGGTTTCATTATTGCACAAAATCATTGTTTAAACAGTCATTTTTGCCTGTGCTTAATTTCTTTGCGGAAATGAGAGATTTTCTGTCTCCAGGAAAACCCATTTTCTTTATTATATTTCGGCCGCAACTTTAAATAGTTTGAAACACGTGAACGTGTTTAAATCAATGAAATAAATGCTACAAAACAACAAGTGAACTTGTTTAAGGCAACAATATGTTTCACCTAAAGGGAGCGGCGTCTTTAGGAGAAGTCCTTCATATCAAACATTATTACATTTATGTTTCAGTGCGCTATGAAATGCACATTTATTGTAATAACAAACCAACAACAAAAAACTTGCTTTAATGAGAATGTTGTGGAGATGAAAAAGATGGATTTTTTGTGTAATAACAGCAAAGTTTCCAGGCTGAAATATATTTATCACAAGTATTTATAACTTGAAAGATATCCTGGTCAATGATCAATATATATTCATGAGGATCTATATATAAATATATATATATATTCTAGAAACTTCTTTGTCATTGTGGAAGTAACACGAATAATTCACTTTTATTTCAGCAATATGAAAGTCAAAATATGAACATTTCTCTGCTTTATCCATATTATTAGTCTCACATCATGTGAAATATGATGTTAAATAGAGGTTTTTTAATGTGTTTTTTTTTTTGGAACTCAGTAATGAAAATTGCATTTGTAGACAAGTGTTTGTGTGGCGTTGAATGAAACCTTTACGTTGTTGTCATAGATTGTTTAAACGACTCACTCCCACTTTGTGTCTTCATCACGTCGCTCCTTAAGAGTCATTTGGATCCAGTTTAATGAAGACGTTGTTTTCTATGTTCTGAAAGTACTCGGGCGGCTTCAGTGGGAGTGTTGAGCCATTGTGTGTGTGTGTGTGTGCTTACTGACTGTGCCTCCTGTTTGCCATATCCACGTTTTATGTGGAAACCTTTCTAATAAACTGGGTCAGCTTCCTAAATGTTTCAGTGGGTGGAATCCGGTCGCCTCAGTTTGTGTTCTCGTCGATGTCGTCCTTCAGCGCCGCAGCAGAGCTTCCATTTCCTTTGAAAACTAGATTTCTCTTCCAGATGCTTTTGCATCTCTTTCGGGTCCTTTTTAATCCGTCTGGCTCCTGTTTAAAACATCCTACTAAATAACACAACACAAAAGGCCTAATTTGACCCGTTGGGCTTGTGCTTGCTGGTTGAATTTGGAGAAATAAATTTGCATCTTTGAGGGAAATCTCAAAAGTAAAACTGTAATAATATAAGCTGTGCTGGATGAAAGGAGCAGATCTTCTCCTGCTGTAGAGCAGCTAGCAGCGGCTACGTGTCACCTGACGCAGATGCTTAAAGCAGAAAAAAACTCTCAACATCCCTTGAGTGTCGGTTTCTTTGGAATCAGTCGCTAAAAGAAGGCCGAGGATCACCGAAGGAGGATCCATCCGGGCAGAGAGCTCTCCTAGTTATGGTCTTCACTGCTTCAGGCCTTCAAAGAGCAACACAGACAACCACATGAAGGGGAAAGGTCTCCTTCCGGTAGATTCTGCACTGAGGCTTTTTCTTGTCAGGAGATCTGAGGGAACTCCTCCATCGTTCAGAAAGCTTTGTCTTTAATAACCAGATGTTGGCAGGGCACGTCCCTCTGGATGCTCAAAGTCAGACTGCTTGACTTTTGCATGAAGACCATCATACATCATACATACATCTACATGTCGTATTCAATTCAATTGATTGGATTTGATTTATAGCCCAAATATGACTCCGAGTGCAGAATATGACTTTCCATTTCAACTTGAGTTTGCAGCATAAAAGTGAAATAAAAGGACATTTAAGTGGTGGTTTAACTGACAGTTGCTCAGCAGCTCCGGTTTGGTTTTAATAAAGACATGAAAACATACAAAGGGCCAAACAGCCTAGTTTGTCAAGTCTTCATCTCGGCCCTCTGGCTACCTCTGCTGGTCAGAAAGACCCTCGACTCACATGAAAGACCCAAAACCAGCGATAACTATTATTATCTGTGTGTCAGAGCATCACACACACACACACACACACACACACACACCAGAATAACTCCACTAAAGCTCCTCCCCATTTCTGAAGAAAGATTCCATCCTAAAAGCTTACATTTTCCTTTATTTCCCTACTGTAAATAATTGCATTTGTTAAACATACATTACACAGCTTCCCAGTTTAATTTGAGGTTTCTAATAGAACATGTTTTCATGCCATAATGTTCAAAAACTGCAGTATTTAACCAGCACGTTGACCTTCTTTATTATAATTAAAGTAAATACATAAAAATCGACTCCATACAAAACGACTGTTTCACTCACAGGTGAAAAAAAATCAAATGTAATATTGCACATCGTTCTCATTGTTGCATCATCACTCACCTGCGTTTTGCTGATATTCTACTGAGAAGTGAATGAATGTGCGTTTCTGCTGTGAGTTTCCTTTAATTCAACCAGAGATCCACATACTGCCGCATTAGACCTTTAAAGTCCACATTCAGGGTGTTTTTTTCGTTACGGGTTTCTCTTCCGCAGCCTGCGGGAAAAAAAGAGCACAAAACACCACGAGTGACCTCATCAGCTCGTCTGCTCGATGTGGCGAGCAGGATCGCGGAGAGGCGTGGCCTCGGCCTCCGGCGAAGCCTGTCGCCTCGTGACAAGAGGCTCATGGGAGCTCTCACATGGAAGAGTTTTGTAAGCACAACACACACACACAAACACACAAACACACACTCACTTTCAGAGCAGCGGCGGCCATCAGAGCTTCCAGCTCGCGGGTCCAGCCGAGGGCGTCGACCAGCGCCCGCACGCCCTCCACCACGTCGCCCAGCCGCACCACGTCGCGGGCGCGGCGGCGCCCGGCGAACGGACCCACCGGGTCGCGGTTGATGAGCAGACGGGGAACGGAGCCGCCCACCGCTCCGGCCAGACTGGCGAAGGGCTCCACCTGCAGAGCGCAGCCTGTTTAGAGCACGTGGGACCGGACATGAAAACATCCTCAACAAGAAGGAAACAAAAGCCCGCGATCTCGTGCCCTCGTCTCATCTCTCACCTCCATCGACGTTCCCATGACGACCAGCAGGTCGGCCCGCGGGAAGTCTGCGAGGTACTTGAAGAAGTGACGTGGAAGCTCCTCCCCGAAGAACACGATGTCGGGCTTCACCACGCCTCTACAGGTGGGACACTGCGGGACCGTCCCGCTCAGCACGTCCGCCTGGTGAGCCCCATTAATACTTATAATAGTAGCATTTTCACTGGCTAAAAAATGTCCAGTGGAGCAAACCACATATTTGTAAAATATATATATTCATAATCCAGCACAACAAAAATAGGCTGGATTGCAAAAGATTTATTGGGTCAACAGACGATGCAATATATTAAAATTAAACAGAAATCAGGTCTTCGTTTTGTAACATCAAAAATCACAGAATTTTCCAAATACAGATTTAACTCATCTTTCAGTTTGGCAAAATACATTTGTTGGCGATTTCCACTACTGCCTGGATGGTTCCATTCTATATAATGTGATCTAATGTCCTACGTGGCTGTGGAGGTAAATGTGTGCGGGGGTTGCGCTTCCGCGGCTCGTGACTCACCCGGAGCTCCTCCCCCTGGTATTCCCGCAGACAGGTGGTGCAGGTTGCCGTGGCGAACGTTCCGTGAGCCTCCACCAACATCTCGGGGGGAATCCCCGCCACTTGACCCACAGGTAAACAAGCAGGGAGGCAGCTTTAGAAGGCCCGTCAGAACCTGGCAGACGTGCACGTCGCGGCGGGCAGGATACGTACGTCTTTCCAGCCCGTCGATGTTCTGCGTGTACATGCGGAGAAGCTGACTCTTCTCGTGCAGCAGCCGCACAAAATAATGGGTCACGTTGGGCCGATAGTTCCCTGGGTAGAGCTCTTTGGCGAGGGCGAAGAAGGGTCTGGGGTCGTGGCGGAAGAAGCTGAGCTCGAATATGGCCTCGGCGTAGGGCAGGTCGTACTGCTGCAGGTTGTCGTAGAGGCCGCTGCCTGGAGACCTGGGAGGTGAAGATCTGCTGAACACACCCGATGCTCGCCGGAGGTCTGCGTGAATACCGAACGAATGAGTTCACCTGAAGTCCGGGATGCCGCTCGGCGTGCTGATCCCGGCTCCGGCCATCACCACCACCTTCTCGTACCGCCGCTCTCTGATGTCCTCGGCGATGTCTTCCAGGGTCTTCTGATCCTCGGCTGAGCCGCCGCCGCCGCGGGAGAAGAACCCCCGCGTCCCGTTCCATTGGGGAGAGACGGTTGGTCTGCAAATCAGTAAAACAGGAATGAAGGGTTGAGGTTGTCCGCATGAAGCACATATGGTCCGCTGCTTAGAGGGTGAGTGCAGCTAGTATCAAAGGCACTTCTGTATATAAGGAAACTTGCTAATTGCGTATTATGCTTGGAATAATAATAAGTTTTGAATAATTACTCTGGGTCGCCAACGAATGACAGTTATAATACTAATGGATGTTTAAAATCTCAAGCACCCTCACAAGTCCTCTTCTGCGAGTCCAAATCAAGTCACTGTGCCGGTCCTGGTCCCCATCTCAGGCCCTGAACTCTTCTTACTCATTTACTTTTTTTGTGTGCATAATTAGAGCTTCATAAATTACTTGCTCTACTAAATTAGCAACGCCATTCTTATCTAGATACGTGGTTTCATTAATCTTCTATAATTTAAAAACATTTTTTGGATGGATAACCACCAGTGTATTGAATGTGGCAATGCTTTTCTTTGTCACATGTCAAATACATTGTATACTGTTGGGTTTTGAAGCACTATCCGTGTGAGATACCTGCACAGAGTGGCACCTTCACCTGGACATGACCTCCTTTGACCCAAACGACCTGTACAGAAACATCACAACAATCACTGACCAAAACACCTTGTATCATCATAATGTTGCTGCCTGTCTTCTCACCGTTGGCAGAGAGCGTCCTGCTCGTCCTCGAGCGCAGGTACACACTTAGTCTGACAGGTGACCGTAATGACGAACTCACTAAAGAAGCCATTACAGAGCGGTAACTACACTCAAGTTATTGTTATTGCATGACTCCTGCTGCCTGATGCGCAGTCCCACACACGGATACGAGATGTTAAACAATATGTCTACCTAAAGGCAATGACTAGCTGCTCGTTGATATATTTGTTGTTGACCTTTGACCTCTTCCTCGCGCAGACGGGTGAACCGTCATGTACGGGACGGGCTAACGCTAGTGAGCTTTAGCTTTAGCTCGGTCGATAGCTACCGAACGGGATTTCCTATGTCATTCAATTGTCCGCACTTTATTCACCCAGAGCGTCCAACAATACAGCACGACATCGGCGAATAACGTCTGAAAACAACGTTAGCACGAATGAAATTAAACATAACGTGTACGACGTTAGCAGTCAAGAAGTGAGGTTTACGATAAAATCAAATCTTAGCTAACGGCAGGCTTTAGAAACGCCTATTTCATCTCCCGTCATCCTTTGCGCCTGGCAGCAGACCCACAACACGACAGGCTACTTGGCGTTAGCTGAAGACTCATTGACACACAACAGAGTCCCAATAAAGATTTAACCTCACAGTTTCTTCGCCACCATGAAAGATGTTAGCGGTTACCTCAAACAGCAGCAGAGTAATAGCACCACTCCGGAGATGGCGACGGAGTGGCACACGTTGGAGGAGTTGCACAACAAAAGGTAAACTAAATAAGAAGTCAGCTAGGCTAATGCTCCGCTTACGCTAGGCTAGCTAACGTTAGCTCGCTCATTCATTGCAAATGCACGCTGAGTCATGCACTGACCTAGCGTTAGCTGATGCCTGACCAATGTTAGCCGCAAGTTCCTTCTTAAAATGTGAGCGAAAACGTTGCTCTTCGTTTTGAATTCTATACATTCAAACCATTGAAGAAAACGCAATGTAGTACTTTTAACCTCAACGTCATCAGTTTAGGATAATGAAAGCCAAAGTTTGTGTTAGCTGTTTGCTAGCGAGGATGCTAGGTGGAAGCCCTGTGAGACAGTGGCGAATTAAAAATGAATGTAGTGTTTTGTGATTCCATAACATAATCACCGTGGATGTTAACCTATAAACCACGTAGCATCTATTGTTTGTACAAACGTCCATCACAGGTTAATGTTAGCTGCACTCAAAGGGAAATATGGCTTCACAAGCGATTCAGTAAACCTTTAGACTCCTGTTCAATATATACAGGTATTCAGATATTATACTTAGTAATGTGATAATACATTTTAGAAATATTACTTTACAATCAAAATTCATAAAAATGTCTGGCCTTCATTTCTTGTTAGTTGATTTCCTGGCCTGAGTGACGCAACGTTTCTTTGGGACATTTGTTTATCTTCTGGATAATGTGTTGATATGTTATCATATGATAATATGTTCACAAACAGCTTTCTTTGCTTACAGATTGTGGCATCAGTTGACTCTCAGGCTGACAGACTTTGTTAAAGATCCTTGCTTCAAAACGGGAGATGGCCTCATACAGGTAACACTTGAATGCTTCACTGAGGGGGATGCAATGTCATGTTATTCTTTATTCTTATATTTAATGTGACCTTTTTAACAGGAAGTTATGAAGATCAATCACACAAGGTTGTCTGTTTGGTTTCATCTGTCCACTATAGTTCAGTTAGTTAATGTAATACTATTCTATTTGTCTTGTATATTTGGTATTTCTACTCCATAATTTATGCTTCTGTTGCAAAAACATGTGGGAAAAATCAAGTAACGATCCATCTATCTATATATTTTATTGCATCCAAGGTTACTATTTCTAATCAGAAATTGCAGTTATTACGCCCATATAAAAACCGAAATAAGACGGTGTGGCCATTAAATGTAATTGTTTCGTCTTGTGTGTCGGTAACAGCCTCGTCAACGTAGGGATGTGGGAGGTTTTTTTTATCATTATTGTGATATTGATAATTGGAAAAAACGTAACATCACACACAAGAAGGAACGTTAACCCTAAATCATGTCATCTTAATTCTAAAATTAAAGTTAAATGTTTTCTGTAATCTGACGGCTTTTTTTTTCTTTCTTTAAGCTTTATGACAACTTCATCAGTGACTTTGATCACAGGTGAGAGAACTTTTCACCTTCACATCCACCAGTTCAGACCTCGCTCACTGTTGGATGCTGATTTATTATTTTTGAATTCCTTCCTCAGAATCAACCCATTGTCCCTCATGGAGATCATACTGTATGTGGCCAGACAGATGAAAGGTGAGAAGAACAACCGCCAGAACACAATATTTCTCACTTATTTATATTTCTAACACAGTTATTAAATGTTTTTGTTTTGTTTTCAGATCCCAAAGATGCCATCACTTTTCTTGAGAAGACCAGGGAAAAGGTAAGTTGACAGATGACTCGCAGGTTCTGAAATAAATATATATATATATATATATATATATATATATATATATATATATATATATATATATATATATATATACCAAAGCTAATGTAATCAATACAACTACATTTATTACATTACAATGGTCCGTTTCTAATTAAAACCGCTTAGGGGTATTTTATGACACTTGAAGGTCATTATGATTGAGGATGTTTCTGTTGAATTGTGTTACACTGAAACATTTCCTCTAAATGGAGTGAAATAATTAAACAGCACCTCAATCTGCATTCCTCCAAAATATGCTCATCATAGACTGAGCCCCTTTGCAATTGAAGGATTTCTTGCTGTTTTTAAACCGTATCTTTGTTCAAAAGATGCCTCTTTGTGATTCAGGTGAAAAGCAGCGATGAAGCCGTCATTCTCTGCAAGACTTCTATCGGCAGACTTAAACTGGAGATCAACGATCTTCCCGCCACAAAGGTAAACGAGCCTCGCAGCGCCTTCACAGCCGACACATTTCAGGCGTCAGGTGATGTTCACACATGATGCATCTTCTCTTCCAACCGTACTGCTGATCGCTGTGGAGTTAACATACAAACACGTGACGTCGGCAAAGCTTCTAGCTCCTTGAACTCGATTGATGCCCAAAAAACAACAACCGTGACTCTGTTTTGAAATGACATAAAAGTGTCTCTTTAATCATAATTATCACTGTAGTCATCGCTGTCTGTACATCCGTTGGGACACACAAACAGGAACTTCCCGTCCTGATTAGATTATATTGAATTTAATTATAACAATGTACAGCTAATGGCCAGATAATCATTATAATATATATATATATATTGTGTGTGTGTGTGTGTCTGTGGGTAAACACTTATTATTATTATTATTATTATTACGGTAGCAAGGGGAATAAATATTTTACAAAGCTGATGTCAACAACCAGCTTATCTCTCACCCAGAGCATAATGTAATAATCACCCTCTGGTACAATGACGGTATCATTTTACTTTTCTTATTTTAATAAAACTATACATGCATTTCTTAAAGTCGATCAGGCCTTAATTTACAACTTTTTTGTCAAAAAGATTTGTTTGTCATCAGTTGAGTTCGTTCCAGGCACCAAAGTAAGTTTCAATAAACCTGCGTTCCCCTTTTTTTTGTCCCGTCCCAGAAACTCATCGAAGAGGTCGAGGAGATGTTGAACAACTTGCCCGGAGTGACGTCGGTCCACGGCCGCTTTTATGACCTCTCCAGCAAATACTATCGCATCATCGGGAACCACGCCTCCTACTACAAGGACGCCCTGCGCTACCTCGGCTGCGTGGACATCAAAGACCTCCCGGGTGAGGGGGGGGGGGGGCGCGACGCGTGACCTGAGGCCGGGGCGCCCGACTCGCGTTTCACGCTCTGATGTCGCTTTTACTCCACAGAGACGGAGAAGCAGGAGAGGGCCTTCACGCTGGGGCTGGCGGGACTCTTGGGAGAAGGAGTTTACAACTTCGGGGAGCTGGTAAGATTTTATTTTTTTTAAAGGGTTCTATTTCTTAATCTAGTTTTTGTAGCTCTTCCAAAATGTATTTCACTTCAGTCGCTGTGAAGTCAATGAACAGCCAACAATTCTAAATGGTTTCCCTTTACCTCGTAAGACTGTTTTGTCATAAAAACACAATTCAAATGATTAGGGACATTTTATGGATTAGATTTAATGATTTATTTGCATCTCATGTTAGTTAAACAGCTCATTATGAATCTCTAATATCTGTTTATGTTGTGAAAACATTGTCATTCTTTTGACAACTGGATTTATTCAAGCTTTACCACTAAAACAACATTTTACCGATTACATGTGAACATATTGCAGTTATAATGTTCTTGTTTTCAATGAGTGGAGCCTGAACGCATCACAGGTGACTCGCCGTTGGTTCGGCGTTAGCGCTGCTGCTAACGCTGCTGCTAACGTTGCTGCTAACGTTGCTGCTAACGTTGCTGCGTGTCTTTGCAGCTCATGCATCCCGTGCTGGAGTCCCTGAGGAACACGGACAAGCAGTGGCTCATCGACACACTTTACGCCTTCAACGGAGGCAACGTGGAGAAATTCCAGGGCTTCAAATCGGCCTGGGGCCAACAGGTGATCCACGTTTGTGTAAACATCAAACAAACAACGTTAAAGCCTCAACCGACGTGCGAGGTCGAGTCCACCGACGGTTGTTGATCCGAAGACGGTGAAAGTCGCTTCTGTTTATCGAAAAGCTCGGACAGAATGGTTCAGAAACAAGTTTCGTTATCTGCAGAAGTATTAGCAGCAACGCCGTCTGTTTATCGTGTTTAATTTATAAAGAAATATGACTAAACATAGAAATATGTGAGAAAACAAACGTTACAAACCATTACGAGATCTCTTCAGGCGGTTTGACTGTCTCACAATTGAGAATAAAATGACTTGTAGGTTTTGGGGGATTTTAGACCAATCCCTACATTTGACACAAACATAAACCTTTATTCTGAAATCTGGAGCCTGACCTGAAGGCTGGTTGCTGTAGTAACGGTGTGATTCCCTCTCGCCTCCAGCCGGACCTCGCAGCACACGAAGCCAAACTGATGCAGAAGATCCAGCTGCTGTGTGTGATGGAGGTGAGTTTTTTGTTGTTGTTGCGTTTTAGCATCGCTGGAAGGAGCTGGTTATGCATTCAATAAAAAGAATAATAATATATATATATAATGAATATTGCCGTTATTTAAGAAGTGCCCTCACTGACCCATCTGAATTTAGTTTAAAAAAATAACAACAACCCGTCTCTCGCCCCAGATGACCTTCACTCGTCCTGCCAACCACAGACAGCTCACCTTCACCGAGATCTCTCAGAGCGCCAAAATCCCCGTTAACGAGGCGAGTGTCGGACGACAGAACGTCGGCTTGTGGATACGTTCTCCTCTGCGATGAGGGGAGGGACGGCCTCCCGGGGGTCCTCACTAGTTTTCTGTGTGCTGCAGGTGGAGCTGCTGGTGATGAAGGCTCTGTCCGTGGGCCTGATCAAAGGGAACATCGACGAGGTGGACCAGAAGGTGCAGATGACCTGGGTGCAGCCCAGAGTGCTGGACCTGCAGCAGGTTGGTGCTCGTTCAACAGATTAGTGTGATCAGCCCAAGTAAAAAGCCCTTCACTGCAAGATGTTTGGGTGTTTATGGGAATTCATGTGCAGATATTCTCAATCCGTGCTCTTAAAATAGAGGAAAATAGGTTGAGCAAATGCAGAAAGACCTCAAAGGAGACACACGTTTCTGAAACAATGCTAAAAAGTTTGTCTGGTTTTAAGACGAAGCATCAACCTCTGGTTCTTAAAAGTAAACTTTAAGCTGCATTCTCTGTAGCGACCAGCAGGGGGCGACTCCTCTGGTCCCATAGAAGTCTATGAGAAAATTACTTTACATCTCCCTTTGTTTTATTCCCGCAGTGAACAGTAAACATGAGTTTATGGTCTCAGTCTCTAGTTCAATGCAGCATGATGTTCATTTAGTAACTGATGGTCCACTTAGAGTCAAACAGACCATAACGGAGTACTTTACGGCGGGGCTTACAGTGATTGACAGGTCAATTCAGCGTCTACATCACTCCCCCTTGGTCCAAATATGAAACACAGACGTCAGAATGTGATCACAGCTGAGAGTCAACTGTCTCTTCCTGTTTAGATCAAAGGCATGAAGGAGCGTCTGGACTTCTGGTGTGGAGACGTGAAGAACATGGCCATGCTGGTGGAGCAACAAGCCCACGACATCCTCACCTGAGCCCCCCCTCCCCCCCCTTGGTGCTGGGAGGGAGACCTCCTCTCAGCACTTTCTGTTTTCTATTGTTTTCTTTCTACCAGATGTTCATTCTTTGCTGTTTATTATGAACCTGTAAAAATGCACCGTGGTGTTTTACAAATAAACAAATGGTTGTAACATTATTATCCACTTCACATGGTCTAAAACATTAATAAAATGATTTCAAACTTATTTGTGTAGAAGCGTTACGTTTAAACTCTCAACTCTGTTTATTATACGTTTATTATAAGGTTTTTAGTTTTTGTTTCCTTTGCTGTGTTACAATCTTTAAATCTATGAACTGGTTTTAATTTCAATTTGTATTTTCTAAATGTTCCTGTCGATGTATCTATTTATAGATGTGTTACAAAAACCTATTTCTAAATGATCATACTCTAAAGATAACACTATTTACTATTATATACTAGGTCATTTATCATAATACCTCCATGACTTAATGGGTTGATTCCATTTAGTATTCTTTAATTCTGGAAGTTAATTAATTTTGCATATCTGAGTGCTTGTGAAAAAAAATATTGTTATAAACCTTTTATATTCATATATGTCACAATCTGAGGGGTTTATGGGACAAGGATGTTTTTTTATTTTCTCGTTAGAACATAAGTTGCTACCTGTGCGCTCCTTATCATACAATTATAAATATATATACACATATTAAATATTTTTTATATATTTATAATACAAAAATTACATTTCTGATCCATTTGCGGCGGACGTGAACTCCATAAAGACCTTATTATCCGTTTGAACCCAGTCAGCCCGTCCTGCACACACACACACACGATCCAGCAGACCAATACCACCACGCTCCGGTTATTGATCACCGTGCATGTGGCCCACTGTGTTCCGGAAGCTTCTGTCTTCACTGAACCAGCAGAGGGCCGTTGGAAACGCATTGGTGCATTTAAAGGGTCAGTCCGGGTTCTCATCAAGTGACGGCTACAGTCCTTCGGATTGCCTACACGGTGAAAAAAAAAAGACCAACAGACATTATCTTTGTGGAAAGAGAGGGAGGGGGGGGGGGATCAATGGGTTCACAAAACCTCTCAGTTATCAGGAAGGCAGATTGCTGACTGACCGCCTTTGAGTCTGAGCGGAGGAAGTGGAATGAGGCTGGTTAATTAGGAGAAGCAGGCTGTATCCCCGACGGGGGGAGAGCAGCGAGCCGCTCCGTCTCTATCTCTTTAAGAGCCCTGTGAGTGTGTGTGTGTGTGTGTGTGTGTGTGTGTGTGTGTGGGGGAGGGGTATTGGCTGGGGTGGAACAGTCCTGTAATGAGCAGATTTTAGAGCGAGCGAGAGAGAGAGAGAGAGAGAGAGAGGCCGAAAAACAAGAGAGGACAGATGACTTGGTGGAATCGGGATACAACAACAATCCAGATTTTTGGGGGGCGAGCGCTGAACCCGAGAAGGACAAAGGCAGAGCGAGAGGAATAATTCATCATTTCCACATCCTGGTCTCCGGCAGGGAGGCTGATCGCCAGGTCGTCGGCGGACGGAGCGGCAGCCGAGGACGAGGACGGATTCGCCCTCCGTGATGTCGGCTGGAGGCTGAGGCTGAGGCTGCCTCCACGGACCAGTGTCTCCGAGCCTCCTGTTTCCACAGGCCAACCGCTCTGGATTTCTATTTCATTTAATGGCGTACCAGTGCAGCAGCAGCAGCAGCATCCTCCTCCTCCTCCTCCTCCCGTCTCCCCGTCTGTGTGCCGGCGCTGCAGCGGATGCTCTGATGTCTGACTGAGCCGAGCTCGGTCGCCGCAGCCGAAACGCCGCCGCCACCGGCCGCCGCTCTGTGGGCCTCTGGGACCGCTGGGAAAAGCCTAGGCCTCGCTCGTCTGGAGCGCCCCGCTGCACCGGGCCGAGGCTGACGGGCCGACGGGCTGGCGGGCTGCGCGGAGCAGGGAGGTGGAGGAGGAAGTGGAGGAGGAGGAGGAGGAGGATGAGAAGCACTCTGAGCCCGCGCGCCCGTGGGAAGCAGCACGCACAGCCCCAGACCCGTCGCTGAGGCTCAGGCTGCTCCTCCATCGCGAGGCGGTGCTCTTCGGCCCGCGTCCTGCTGCATCGTAGACCCTGGGGGTGGTGTTCTACATCCTAAAGCTAGGCGGAGAGAGGGAGAGGCGAGGCCCTGCACCTCCACGCTGCCGGGCTTCAAACGGGGCCTCCTCCCTGTTTTGCTCCTCCTGAGCGAACCGCACACTTGTTTCTTTCCGTTTCGAGACGTTCTAAGGATTTGCCGGAACCTGTTTCATGCATGTCCACTGGAGGCAGGTTTGACTTTGATGACGGGGGGTCGTACTGCGGGGGGTGGGAGCAGGGTAAAGCCCATGGGCGAGGGGTCTGCACGGGGCCCCAGGGTCAGGGCGAGTACGCCGGCGCCTGGAGCCACGGCTTCGAGGTCCTGGGCGTGTACACGTGGCCCAGCGGGAACAGCTACCAGGGCACCTGGGCGCAGGGCAAGCGCCACGGCGTCGGGGTGGAGAACAAGGGCCGATGGGAGTACAGAGGGGAGTGGACGCAGGGGTTCAAAGGTCGCTACGGGCAGCTGGAGAGCACGGCGAGCGGGGCCCGGTACGAGGGGACGTGGAGCAACGGGCTGCAGGACGGATACGGCACGGAAACCTACTCGGATGGAGGTAAGGAAGCTTCCCCGCCCCGTCGATTAATAAAACATGTCTCCCTCCACAAAGTGGAGCGGCTTCGCCCGCCGCTGACATCCTCTGAAATGTAGGCTACACAGACAACATGTAGGTCACGTCCACATGCCGGATCCACCGAGCAGGCCGACCGGGCCGAGGGGCCCGGCTCAAAGGGCCCCGGGTCAAAGGGCCCTGCATGTTGTGGAGCACGGGGGACCGGGTGGATCTGCTGTTCCAGCATGAACTCAATATTCAGTATAACACAATGTACACACAAAGTATAGCATAAAGTACACGTTAAGTATGTCATTAAGTACAACAGAAAGTACATCAAGTGAACCTGCAGTGATTTAAACCAGAAGCACCTGTGACGAAAGACACACACAAAATGACATCAATGAGACAGACAGTGACAATGTGACACAAAACTACTTTAAAGAGAAGGAAAACTACGACAAAGAAAAACACAACGAGACACACAATCATTACAAAGAGACGCACAATGACTACAAGGAGATGCACAATGACTTTAAAGAGACGCACAATGACTAGAAGGAGACGCACAATGACTTTAAAGAGACGCACAATGACTACAAGGAGATGCACAATGACTTTAAAGAGACGCACAATGACTACAAGGAGATGCACAATGACTTTAAAGAGACGCACAATGACTACAAGGAGATGCACAATGACTTTAAAGAGACGCACAATGACTACAAGGAGACACACAAAGTGGACACACTAACTACTACTAGTGTAGCCACGCGTCCTAAAGTCTGGTTGTCGTTATTCAGTCATTATTTGTAGATGGAGTTTTTATTATACACCCTCTCTGTCGCCATGGTAACGCAGAGGCGGGCGGGTCAGCGTGTCACCGGCTATCCGATTGGTTCTCCGCCTCCGTCGGTCTCATTTGTGGATTGTGGAACGTTTGATAACGGATGGCTGGGGGCCCCGGTGATGGAGGCCAGGTCAATAAGGGCTGCTGCGTTAAAGGTGGAGGTGGTTTACCGGGAGGCAGGGCTGGACTGGGACAAAAAAAGGGCCCTGGCATTTTTGCTCAGACCGGCCCACTACAATCGGTCGGACACAACCACCAACCAGTAGACTATCCTTGCGGCCTCTGTAGATCTGCATATCTACTGTTCCGTTCCCAAAAACCCATACAAAGCTGAGAACTACTGTAAGTGCCATGGACGGTAATGTTGGTCCATCAACTGTCTGATTACCGACACTCTTCAAAATATATATTTTTGTTTATCAGAATAAAGAAATTCATACAGGTTTGAAACAACTTGGGGGTGAGTAAATGATGACACAATTTTCATTTTTGGGTGAACTATCCCTTTAAAGAGCACAAACCCCTCTTTAATATGACACCAAACCAAATTTACCTCTAATTGTTGAGATACTTCCCATAAAAAACCTATACAAACAAATTACTCACACAAAACGTCCTGATAATATATATATATATATATATATATACAAATACAATTTAGAGTATTCACTTGCCGTAATATTGCATATTGATGATATTGGAAATTCAGAAGAAACATTAGAAAATATCTAGTTAGTTGAATATACAGCTTTCAAAATGCAAAGCGGGTTTTTAACCCCTAAATAACATACGTTAGCTACCTCTTCTAACGTGTAACTCGTTGTGGGCGAGTAATAATTAAAATAATCAAATCGCATCATTTAAGTTTTTTTCTAGAGAAGGGCCGTCGACGTCATGAGTTTTAAATGTTTACATTAGAATATCCCAAGTTGCAATTGAATAAGTGAACTCTCAACTCTGCTAGCTACAAAAACAGTGCAAAATAGCTTATGCTGTGTCATTTGACTTTAGCTAACTGAGTGGCCATTGTAGTAACTTTTAAGTGACAATTTGACAAATGACAACCTGACACTCAGACTTTATAATAGCAACAACCAACAACAATTATATTTGTTGCCTTATTATAATATTCATTAATTGAGGTAACTGTTAATCGTCATCATCTTGGTTGTAGCCAGGTCCACACACACTGTCCTCATGCACCCGCCCTGATTAACACTCCCTCCCTGTTCATGGAGCTACCTGCTTGCTTACCGTTTCAATGACACTCTCCTGCTCACTCTGCCCCTCCTGGACTTCACTGTCACACTGACACCTGCTGCACCTTCTCCTCTGCTGCCTGCGAGCTAGGTTTGCCAACCGTCCCGTATTACCCGGGACATCCAGAATTATGGGCAATTTTGATTTGTCCCGGCCCGGACAGCTCCAGTACTGATTACCAATCACAGCCTGCTAAGTTAATGACGCGCGTAAAACTCCCGGTTGTTGTGAATTTCTCCGCAGCCCCTTGCTCTTACGTTTTTGTTTCTCCATCTTAATCCACACATTTCTTTCTAGCTTTGAGTCACTGAATGCATCTGACTGACACACGGAGAGGGAGGGGTGGAGCCTGCTAAGAGATGATTGGGCCAGCCCAGTGTCAGTATGGAAAATGAACCAATGGGTCGCTGTCCCTGCTTTATGGGCCGGTCGAAAGCAAAAAAAAAATCTTTTTAATAAAATGTTTTTATAGGCCTATCGACCGGCCCCCAAGTGCGTCGGCCCACCGGGCATTTGCCCGGTATGCCCGATTACCAGTCCAGCCCTGCCGGGAGGTGGAGGTGGTTTACCGGGAGGTGGAGGTGTTTACTGGGAGGTGGAGGTGGTTTACCGAGAGGTGGAGGTGGTTTACCGGGAGGTGGAGGTGGTTTACTGGGAGGTGGAGGTGGTTTACTGGGAGGTGGAGGTGGTTTACCGGGAGGTGGAGGTGTTTACTGGGAGGTGGAGGTGGTTTACCGGGAGGTGGAGAGGGTTTACCGGGAGGTGGAGGTGTTTACTGGGAGGTGGAGGTGGTTTACCGAGAGGTGGAGGTGGTTTACCGGGAGGTGGAGGTGGTTTACCGGGAGGTGGAGAGGGTTTACCGGGAGGTGGAGGTGGTTTACTGGGAGGTGGAGGTGGTTTACTGGGAGGTGGAGGTGGTTTACTGGGAGGTGGAGGTGGTTTACTGGGAGGTGGAGGTGGTTTACCGGGAGGTGGAGGTGGTTTACTGGGAGGTGGAGGTGGTTTACTGGGAGGTGGAGGTGGTTTACTGGGAGGTGGAGGTGGTTTACCGGGAGGTGGAGGTGGTTTACTGGGAGGTGGAGGTGGTTTACCGGGAGGTGGAGGTGTTTACTGGGAGGTGGAGGTGGTTTACCGAGAGGTGGAGGTGGTTTACCGGGAGGTGGAGGTGGTTTACTGGGAGGTGGAGGTGGTTTACCGGGAGGTGGAGGTGGTTTACCGGGAGGTGGAGGCTCACATCCTCGTGCCCGCTGCTTCAAAATGAGACAGTAGAATGTAAAACAAAGAGGGTGAAGAGAAGAACACTTTAATTATTTTATTCTTAAAGACTGCGTCACGCTCTGCTCCTTTCTTCCGCTCACGTGGAAGACCGACAGATGAATGTGGCACGCACAAGCAGACACATTTTACACACACACACACACACACACACACCTGTCAACACAGACACTGCTTATTAAAAATGTCCAATGAGTCCCGTTTGGTTTCAGCACCCCGGACAGCTCCTGCCAACAACAGTTTTTTCCAGGGGTTTAAAGTTAGTAATAAGAGACACAAACACACACAGGCAACGTGAGAGACACACGTAGAGGGAGATGTACATGGAATTATCTTGTTTTATGAGAATCCACAGGATGTTTCTGTAAACAGGTTGGGCCCCAAATCCAGACTACGCAGTACAGAACCTCTACACTGTACACAAAAGATCTGAGTACTTTTACACCTCAATCAACACGACTTTAGAGGACCAAGGAAAAGTCCAAAAGACCTCACTCAGTTTTCAGTTGTTTAACCACCATCTAAAGTATATTTCCTTTGGCGTTGCATTGTGGGAGAACAGAGTGGGGCCCAAGTCACGCTATGTGACCCAGATCCAGTCGACATACCAGTTCGTTGTAGTTCTGCATACAGTGTTTACAATATAAACTGCCAGATTAACTAGAACAAAAATAATGCATTTTGATTCTTACAAAGCAACTGATATTATTAATGAATTGCATAATCAGTATATTAGGTGCTTTACGTGTATGTGGATACTAATAGTAAATTTAGATATGGTAGAACTGTACCTGGATGTGTACAAGTAGCAGATGTTTCTTAAACCAGCACATTCTCCTTCAAGTTTAAACCCACACTGCAGTATTAAAATGAATCAAACACAAACAAACTAAGTATACAGCCAGATTTTCTTTTTTAGTGGTCATGTTGGTGGACACATGCAGTGCACAACAATGTTGGGGTATGCTCACACCTGGGGGAAAAAGGCTATGGATGATGGTAAATAAATAAAATAATGATAATAATATCATTGTATTATTCATATATATTAAATTTGGGACACAGCGAATGAGTCATGTTTTAGATTCAGCAAAAGAACAACATGGTAAAATGCAACCCTCCATCTCAGGGTTTTCAGCACCACGGACAGCTCGCGTTCCACACAACATATAAAACGCCCTTCTTGTGTCAAAAGAGATTCACAAGAAAGCAATCCGCTAAAAATATGATTTTGATGACGTCACGTCATCGCATTCGGATTACTTTGTACTCGTGAGTGACTCCTTTTCTTCCCAAGCGTCTGAAGAGCAGCGCTGTGAGGAACCAAGGAGCATTCTCTCACCCAAGTGTCGCTCCATCCTCGACTGGAGCCGTGTGAGTGACGTCATTTCCCACGAGTGATCGCACACTCAGAGCTGTGATCGTACAGGTCCGTCGGGAACGTCAGCAACAATCGCAGAAGTTTACAGCTGTTGAAGCCTCCATAGGACATAGCATAATGTAGATGGTCTCCATGTCAGCCATGTGATTGGAGACCAGTCCCAGCACAACGTGGAAATCCGTTCCACACAAGTAGTGAGAGGGAGAAAGTAGTGCCGATCCATCGGGTGAATGTTGAGGTATTTCACAATAAATAAAAACTGACCTGCTGTTTTGGGGGTTGAAGTCAAAATAAAACCCATGAGGACCCTGGTTTAAGAACAGTGACCTGAGTCTGACCCCCGATGTCTCCGTCTGTCCCCCACAGGAACCTACCAGGGCCAGTGGTTGGCCGGGATGCGTCACGGCTACGGCGTGCGGCAGAGCGTGCCGTACGGCATGGCGGCCGTCATTCTCTTCCCCCTGCGAACGTCCATAAACTCCCTCCGCTCCGAGCACAGCCACGGCCCCCCCGCTGTGCCGGAGGACGCCGCCGCCGCCGCCGCCACGCCGCCGGACGGGGCGGCGGGCGGTCTGGCCGGGAGCCCCGTGGGCCGGGGGGGGTTCGCCCTGACGGCGCCCAGCGAAGCCGAGCGGCAGAGGAAGAGGAAGGGCCGCTTCCGGCAGTCCATCCTGAGCGGCCTGAAGCTGCGGCGCTCCGAGTCCAAGAGCTCGCTGGCCAGCCAGCTCAGCAAGCAGAGCTCCTTCTGCAGCGAGGCGGGCATGAGCACCGTCAGCTCCGCCGCCTCCGACGTCCACTCCAACGCCAGCGAGAGCGAACCGGGCGCCCCCGTGGACGCCACCGTCACCGAGACGTACGCCGGCGAGTGGCGGAGCGACCAGAGGGCCGGCTGGGGCGTCAGCCGGCGCTCGGACGGCCTGCGCTACGAGGGGGAGTGGGCGGGCAACAAGAGGCACGGCTACGGGTGCACCACCTTCCCCGACGGCACCAAGGAGGAGGGCAAGTACAAGCAGAACGCGCTGGTGAGCGGGAAGCGCAAGAACCTGATCCCCCTGAGGGCCAGCAAGATCCGGGAGAAGGTGGACCGGGCCGTGGAGGCCGCGGAGAAGGCCGCGGACATCTCCAAGCAGAAGGCGGAGATCGCCATGTCGAGGTAGGCGAGGAGAGCAAAAGTACTAATGTTACACTGTTAAAAGGAGTTATGGAAAGGATGGAGCAAATGTTCCCTGTCAGTGTTTTACCGGTTTTATTTCATGACCCTGTTTGCATCATCTTATTCCATTAGATCATCATGTGTTTGTTGTTCAGTTTCCAGCTTTGTGTGATGATGATGATGATGATGATGAATTTTCCAGCTGATGCAATAGTTGAATTGGCTGAAGAAGTAGGAGGACTCAATAAATGGAGAAAACACATTGACACTGTGAAAACACTGCTGGAGATACGTGGGGGTGTTTTTTTAGTAAAAAGTATTTACCTTGGATATGTAGAAGAGAAATACTAACGTGTTTCCCCCTGCTCAGGATGAGCCACGCCCGCGGGAAGGCGGAGGCCGCTGAAGGAGTAGCGCTGAAGGCCACGGAGGAGTGCCGACTGGCCCGCATCGCCGCCAAGGAGCTCTCGCCCTCCTTCCACATCTACGGGAACGGTGAGCGCCGCTCTTATTGTGAAATCGGGGGGTTTTCTTACGGGCGGCTACATTCCGACGCGCGAACGCAGCGGTACACGGGTGACCTTTGACCTCGGCATTTAGCCCCCGCCGGTGAGCATCGGGAGCGGGGAGCCGAGGTTCAGCGCGTCGCTGAAGGACAATAATTAAATCAATTATTTGGCTCTGTAGGTGTCGGATAACACGCGTGACCCCATATTTACCTGCATGCTAAAATATGGATTTGCTTATAAAATGATATGACTATTATTTGATTTGAAAAAAAATCAATAATCTGGAACCTTCCGTTAAAGTTATTGCTTTATAATATTACAATATCCATTTTGTCTTTTCTTTGTTTTAACGTTGAATCCGTGGCCATTTTGATGTATTCTTCCACTATCTTCATCCTCACTGCGTGTGTCTGACTCTATAGAGTCAAACAGCTAAATATGGATGTGCTGTAATATACTGGTGGTGCAACGATTAGTCAACAATCAAAAGAAAGTACAAACGTTCATTCTGATTGTGTAGAAATACATAAAACAATACTTTTTCTTGTCTCTTTTATTCCGTTTTTTTGTGTTTTGTTGCCCATTTCTTCCCACTTTTAAGTGGCTCCATTTCCCCCCCCCAGAGACCTGTGCAGTCGTGACTAAATAAACGAAAAAAGAAAAGGCTGAGAATTATGGAACTGACAGAATCACACATATTATCTTCATTAAAAATCAAAATAAGAAGCTGAATAAGTGCCTGGATTCATTTCACAATAATATGTTGAATGTGGATTTTACTGAATTTTACAAAATAAACTACGGGAGCATTTAAAGCCTGAGAGGACTCAAACTGAATCAAGTGCATTCAATTAGTTCATCTTCTCCACACCAACAGCAACAGATCCAGTTTGTATGCAGCTTTTCTCCCCTTTTGTAACACTGCATGCTGATTACAAACACACACACACACACACACACACAGGTGGACTGCTCACCTCAGTGTGTTCCTCTCTTTTTCCTCACAGGGCTCGAGTGCCAGAGGCCCGAGCACCAGGACGCCAAGGGCAAAGACCACGAGGTGATCTCCACGGGAACCGACAGTCCGGAGCTCTGCACGCCGGACACCACGCCGCCCGCGATGACACCCGACCTCAGCCCCGTGCTGAGCGCGCCCACCTCGCCCCCCCGCAGCCCGTCCAGGCACGCCCACCGCCCCAGAAACGCCTGCTTCATGCGGCAGACCGCCGTGGACGATCAGGGCGGCGCCGAGATCCAGGTGCTGGTGGAGGGGCGGGGCGTGGATGTGTCGAGGGGCGGGCCTAACAACTGGACCGGCGACATGTATCCGGAGCGCGGGGGCGGCAGCCGCTCCGGGACACCCTCCCTCCTGGAGGAGCGGGAGGGGCAGATCAACGGCCACGAGCAGGCCCCCTCGTCCAACCACAGGCCCCGGGAGAAATCGGCGTCCAATCACAAGTCCAGGGAGCACGCCTCCTCCTACAGAGCGTGGGAGCACTCCTTCTCCAACCAAAAGCCCTCCAAGCAAGCCTCCTCCAGTCACAAGTCCAGGGAGTACTCCTCCTCCAACCACAAGACATGGGATCATTCTTCCACCAATCACAAGGCCTGCGAGCACGCCTCTTCCAACTACAAGCCGCAGGTGCACACTTTGTCCAATCACAAGGCCCTGGAACATAACGCGTCCAATCACGAGACTCCTGAGCATGCTTCTTCCAATTACAAGCCACAAGATTATATCTCCTCCAATCACAACGCAAAGGACCACGTCCCGTCCAGCTACAACCCCCGAGAGCACCTCTTCTCCAACCACCATCCGAAGCAGCACAACCCCTCAAACCACAAGGCCGGCGAGCACGCCGCCGTGGACCAGAGGCCGGAGGGCGCCCCCGGGGGCTGGACCGCTGAAAGCACCCTCAGGTGGAGCCCCGCCCACTCGCGCCTCACGGAGCAGGACGAGGAGAGAATGAGCGACTACACGGTGGACATGAGGCTTCAGTGTCCGGACTCGCAGGCGTCTCGGGGGCTGGGCCCGGAGTCCCCGCCCCCCAAGAACAACCGCGTGCGAGCCCGGGCCCTCCGGCCCGTCAGAGAGGGATCCATGGACTCTGTACAGATGCTGGACAACCTGAATGTGGGGGCGGAGCTGGAGGAGTGGCCTCTGCACAGGGACCTCACCTTGTCCCCGCCCCTCAAGTCTCAGCCCATCACGCTGGAGCAGGAAGGAGAGCTTCTGGCCCTCAAATCAAACTCAGTAAGTCACAGCGTTCCATCAACGCTGATTCATTAGTTATGAATGAATCAAAATAGCAACAAAAAGGATCAAAGCAGGAAAAGGAATTGCTTTTTGGAAACTTATTTGGATGATTCCGCAACTTTATCATCCTTCCAAAAAAGGGAGATTCAACACCTAAATCAGCTTTACGGGTCAGTCTTCATGCTGAGCTAAGCTCTCACACGTGAATGGACAGACACGTCAATCTTCTCGTCCAACGTTCATCAAGATGTTCAGCAGATGATTTTATTTTCAAAATGTATGACGATTCCTTTGAGATAATAAGACAGACAGAGAAAGAGAATCATACATCTGCCCTCTTCCTGTCCACAGGTCGTGGTAAACGTATCTGACCTGACACCTGAAATACAAGTATGACCCTGGAATTTAGTATAATATGTCCTCCTTTAAGCAAATGGGGGAATATAATGTGATGAATACTGTGTTAGAAGTAAAAGTCCAACACTTTTAAGTGCAACACGTGTTGAAATAGATGTTGTAGATGTCTTGTTGGGAACAAAGGTTCCTTTCACAGAGTAAAATAATTGCAATATGTCACATAAACTAAACCAAATTCAAGTACTTTATATACAACTGGATAGTTTCTACAGAATCACATTTCATAGACTAATGAGGTGTTGTTTGTAAAACGTAATCAGTGAAGTAGTAACTTGAGCTGCAGTTACAACATATTCCTCCAAGGTGTAGAAAAGTTCAAAACCTCTTTGTAGATTTGTACTTAAATAGTGTACGAAAGTTCACATTTCCAAAATAACGAGGGTGAATCCGTCAATGAATGTACAATTTATTACAAGCAATACTTTTGGTTTTCCATTTTCTCTGGTTTCAGGGGATTCGTCACTAACTGAACTCCTTCTCTTCTCCCCTCTTGTCTTTCAGGGCTCCAGCTCTGTCCTGGTGGTCATGGTCATTTTACTCAACATTGGAGTAGCCATTCTTTTCATTCACTTCTTTATTTAAGCTTATACAGGTATGATTGACTAAGACTTATTGATAACTACAGTATATTATATATTATTACTTACTGAGACGGACATTCTGCCGGTTGGAGCCCATCGGAGAAACTTTCTACTGTTAAAGCCCCCCCCTCACCCCCCGATGCTATACGCTTTTCCAGCTTTGCGACCGTAGAAGAGAAGAGTAAGACAACATTTAAGTGAAGAAGAGTTTGCACCGTCAGCCGGGCTGAAGGCGGCTCGGCCCAGTTTCCCATCATTCTAGACAAGAAAATATAGCAACCCCCGTGTCCTGGTCCCATGGGCCCCAGGCTGACCAGGAGCACGGCACACACTCCTCCCTAAACCCCACGGACAATACCCCCCCCTCCGATCCACACGCCCCCAAACCCTAATCGCACTATGCGCCACATACAGAACTATGCTGCAAGAGTAGATCCATTTTAAAGGGCTCCACCATTATTGTGTTCTTTATTCCACTACGAGCTGCACACACAACCGTTGCATGAGGCTGTGTGGGGCTTCTGAAAAGTGCATTTTCTATCCCTTTAACATCACTGTCCACGGTTGTCACTTCCTGTCGCACTAGGATGAGTGTGTGAGTGTGTGTGTGTGTGTGTGTGTGCGTGTGCGCGTGTGTGTCGGCAGACATTTGGAAGAAAAAGAAGACAAAAAAAACGCTCCACCACTTCACGTCCAATCGAAAAATCACAGGATCTGACCGAATCAGATTCAGCAGCGACCAACACCACCCGTGAGTGGAAAAACCTCCAGGAACTCCCCTGAATTTATTGTTAAGTGAAACACGTTCGCACGCAAAATTACCTTTTTAAACGAAAAAGAACAAAAAAAAAGCCTACACATTTAACCGCTGACATACTGGGGAGGGTTCGGCTCCTTTGTACAGCCTTGAGACTGTTACGTTATAACCACTAATTCTACTATATACGCGTATGTGTCATTATTATTCAAGTTTGTTACTTTTCGGCAGTTTGCAAGACAGAGAGAATGCCGAGTGCCTCGTATTTATTCATTTCACGTCGCAAAAACTCCCCCCGACCCCCCCCCAGCTAAATAACAACCCCCAGGCCAAGAGGAGCCGAGTAACCTTCAACATTAAGAAAGGTGAACCCCCCCCCCCCCTCCCTCCTGTTCCTCAACACTGGTGTCCCCCCCCCCAACACACACAAACCTCCCTTCCACCCTGAAATGGCATGCACTGTTTTGTCTCTCTCAAGTCGAGTCAAGAAGGGGGAAACTGGGGTTTCTACGGTGTCATTTCCAGACACGTTTTTTTTTTTTTGGGGGGGGGCGGATGAGATTTTTTTTCCGCATGTTTGTTCAGCCTGCTCAATCTGGTGTCAGTTTGTGAGTTTCCTCTCCCTCCCGTCTCGTTTAAATCCAGCAACACGAGGCCACGTGAGCCGTGGGGAGCGGTGTAAAATAAACGCTAGCTTTTAAAAACTCTCAGTGGATTACCGAAAACGTCTAAAGAATGATATAAAAAGAAACTCTCTGCTACTGTATGTTTTATACTTCGCACCCAGTGGCATCATCATGTTGTGACATCATTGCATGCCCGAGCATGCTCTTTCTTACTCTTTGGTTTATGAGGTTGTTTCGAAGTTAATGTGGAGAAAATAATGAAATGTTTGAAAAGAATGCGTTTGGTGTGGTTTATTGCTGCGGCCTCGTTATCTCAATCATGAAAGGTGGGTAAAAAGAAACATGGCGGATGAACATGTGAATAACCAGGAAGCTCTTATGGGCATGTTGGAATTGTGTGTGTGATCTTTTTTATTGGGATGAATCATCAATCAGCTGTAACAGGTATAACAGGTAAGCTCTGATGAAAAAAAACAGAGAGAGAGAGAAGAGACTGATGTGATTTGCAGTTAAAAAGGGCGGGAAAATTCAACCAGCAACAAAGTGAACAGTAATAATTAGGGTTTGGTACAGAGAACCGGTACCAACACAGCACCGGTTCCTACACGGCCGGTACCTACCGTACCGAATACGCAACGCAGATTTTGGTGCTTAACTTTGGTTCCTGAGCCGATTGAAACACTTTATTTACACACTGTGATCACAGCGTCCTCGTAGCAGCTAACGTTAGCCTAGCGCTTGTGTAGCTACAGCGGCTAGCTAGCCATCTACCTTCTGTTCCTATTTATTTAAGTCAGTGTTTCCCTCCGTTATTAAAGTGTTATTAAAGTGTGATCACCGTCACCCGACGGACGCAGGCAGACTATTCAACGCGCACACAGACAGATGCGGCAGATCGTGTTTTTATTTTACGCAGCAAAGCGTTGACTAAACGTAGAAATAATGATAAGTTCTATCACACGGTAGATAAACAACATGCTCTTGTGCTTGATGCAGCTCTTCTGTTGCACCTGCTGCCTCCATGACGTCATTACATCGAGACAAACAAGGAGTCAATCCAACATAAACGCTTATAAACATGATACATATCTTTAGTTCCTGCAAAATGAGCATGAATCTGAAATTAAATGATATGATTAATGTGCCCCAAATTTCAATGAAATATATACACGTCGAGCTCTTATAGAGGGGAAACACCACGTTACTAAACTATAACAGTTAATATAGTGTTCATAGTTTGAAGTTAAAAAGTTAAAAACCGTAGTTTGAAGCCAAGTGTTTTTTCTTTATTTATATCTACAGTATTGTTTATACAGTTAATCTATTGTTTAATTTGAAGAAATTATTGTTTTGTCCTTTAAAAAAAAAAGTATCGGTTTAGGCACCGGTATCGTTTTAAAAGCACCGGTTTAGCACCGGTATCGGTATTCAAAATACCACATTGCACCAAATTATAGTATTACCACCGATGGCTTCATATGTAAGAAAAAAATTTAATTTATAAAAGAAACAAGTTTTATTTCCTACCGAGACAATGTATCCTAGATAATAGTATATTAAACTAATTTTCTAAACTATTTTACGCTAATGGAATCTTTTTATCTGTCAATGAGTGAAAACCTCAGTAGCAGGTGAGACTATTACAAAAATACTCAAGTAATTGTTCAATATACGAGTTGCACTATTTTGAAATCACTAATATATCCCTCATCGTTCATTGTGGGTTTTTCACGGATATTCCTCGTATTGTGATGATTTACGGGCATCGTCAGTAGCAGGTTGAGACTATTTGGTGTTTACAAGGCCCGGAGGAGAGAGAAACACTCCCCCCTACTGCCATACCTAAGAAACATATTCGCTAATATCTCTTCGGCTCGTTTGGTGTTTGCGTGAATGCTCTTCAAACGGACCCCGGAGAGCAGTCCATCTTCTCCTCGGGCTCTTTTCTCCTCTTTCGGCGGGGTCTCCCGGGGCGGACCCCCGGCATGGAGCGGCCGTAGCGGCAGCGAGCTCCGCGGCGACAGCTCACTGCGTGGCGGCTTCCGGTGTCCGTCCGTCTGCTGGAGGATGGCGTCCGGCTTCAACCGCATCCCCGCCACTGCCGGTCCTCCGAGCCCCAAATACACCCAAGGTTGACGACCCAACCCCGAAGGAAGGCCGGCGAAACCGTCGTTAAGGGGCTGCGGTAAGTGATCGCGCTTTTTGTTTCGTGATCGCAGATGCCGTTTTTCTACGGTTGTGCGCGGCTCCGCCGGAGGAGGTGCGTTTCTCCCCCCGCCGCTCCGGGGAGGCCTAGTCGGATTCGGGGTCCGTTTGCAACGACGGCTCGTATTAAATGGCCAGACCAGTTACTGTGGTCCTTCGTGGGGCGTCTGTGGCGTCGGCTGATTTGACATGTGTGCAGTGTTTTTAAATGCCCCCGAGAAGTTGAAAAAACCCCCCATTATTAACGTGTTTTATAGGGCGAAATAGTGGGGGATAATCTCGAAGGAAGTCCGGTTGTTTAGTAGCATGAACGTTAGCTGGAGCTAGCGGTTAACGGCTAGCAGCTAACGTTAGCTGTTAGCTTCAATGCCGAAGCTGGCCAGTTTCATCCAGGAACAGAAACGATGCTATTAAATAAACCTGTGGGAAATATAACGCATATCTAGCTAAATAATATGGCTACAATAAAAAACACGTGCCCCGTTTAGTTATTTTTTAATACATATTTTACTGAGGATTAACGTTACGTGACCTATTCCCTTTTCAGGATATAGACCTAGCCCGATTCTCTAAAGCATAATTGTCTTGATGGTGGATTTTTTTTGCGTTTTTCCGCTTAAGGAAAGTCAATTAGGTCTCTACATGTCAGCCTCTTATCTTTTTTTTAGCCGATAACAAATGTGTATAGTACTTGGAGATCTGTTTCCTGAATCACCGAGGACGAAGCTGTAGGCCTCCCCAGCTAGCATAAGGGGGTTTTGTTTCAGCTCCATTTCTCACAACAAGCAAGAACTGTCTTGCACCGGTTTCACTTTGTTCTTATAGTGGCTGGATCACCTTCCCCTGCTGGAATGTAATCATGCGCCTCATAAGTTAGTGCTCCTGTCTCTGACGTTTCTATATATAGTGCATCATGTTGTAAACCGGCCGCTCCTCATTAGCCCCTGGAGTTTCATATTTAACACCTTGCATTGTATACACATTTTTATAATAACATGAATTACTTTAATTTGTTGTGTGTGCTTTTTTTGTTTTTCCCCCTTTTAGATTTCCTCAAAGAGAGTGTGAACACTGAAATAACACAACTACACTCAGTGTGCCGGGCACCATCTTTTTTTTAAAGCTATTTTTTAAAAAACAACATCCACCCTTTTTCAGTTTAGTGCTGAAACCCCCCCCCCATCCGCTGAGAGCTGAACCGCTACATGCGAAGTGGAACGATGACGGAGGCGTGGCAACAGCAACATGCGGTGGCTCCACCCTCGGTTGTGCACACGCTCCCCCAGGGAGCGGACAACCCTCTGGGCTGCACCGTGTACGGAGTGGTCCTGCAGCCAGACGCCTCACTGCAGCAGGCGCAGCTCGGCCAGCAGCACGCCGTTCAAGCCCAGCAGCCCTCCTTGCAGGTAGGGGGCGAGAGAGGGCACAAGTGCGGAGCCTGTGGCCACGACATATCTCACCTGGCCAACCCTCACGAGCATCAGTGCATGGTGAACCAAGACCGCTCCTTCCAGTGTACCCAGTGCATGAAGATCTTCAGCCAGGCGACGGACCTGCTGGAGCACCAGTGCGTGCAGGTGGAGCAGAAGCCCTTTGTGTGCGGCGTGTGCAAGATGGGCTTCTCCCTGCTCACCTCGCTGGCCCAGCATCACAACTCGCACGGCAACGGGAACAACCCCATGAAGTGCTCCATCTGCGAGAAAACCTACCGGCCGGGTTCGGGGAACGTCACGCCCACCTCGTCGGCCGCCAACCCCCAGCAGCCCTCCACCGGGGAGACGTCCAGCGACGGAGCGGCCATCAGCGCCTCGTCCCCCCCATCGTTCGAGGCCTCGGCGCCAGACCGGCCCTACAAGTGCTCAGTGTGCCACAAGTCCTTCCGGCATTTGTCGGAGCTGACCCGCCACGAGAGAGTACACACCGGCGAGAAGCCGTACAAATGTGACACTTGCGACAAAAGCTTCAGCCAGTCCTCGCACCTGGCGCACCACCAGCGCACGCACAGCTCCGAGCGGCCGTACAAGTGCGCCGTGTGCGAGAAGAGCTTCAAGCACCGCTCCCACCTGGTGCGGCACATGTACGCGCACTCCGGCGAGCACCTCTTCAAGTGCAACTTGTGTGAAATGCACTTCAAGGAGTCGTCCGAGCTCCTGCACCATCAGTGCCAGCCGGAGGGGGAGAGACCTTTCCGCTGCGGCTCCTGCGGGAAGAGCTTCAAGCGGCCGTCCGACCTGCGGCAGCACGAGCGCACCCACTCGGAGGAGCGGCCCTTCCAGTGCGAGGAGTGCCAGATGAGCTTCAAGCAGCAGTACGCTCTGGTGCGCCACCGTCGCACCCACAAGAACCCGGCCGACCGCCCGTTCAAGTGCAACCTCTGCGACAAGGGCTTCCTGCAGCCGTCCCACCTGCTTTACCACCAGCAGGTCCACGGCATGGAGAGCCTGTTCAAGTGTGCGTCCTGCCAGAAGTCTTTCAGCCAATCGGGAGAACTGCTGCGGCACAAATGCGGCGGCGAGGTGGAGAAGCCCTACAAGTGCGACGTGTGCGGCAAAGGCTACAAAAAGAACTCGACGCTGCAGCGCCACCAGAACTCTCACTGCACGGAGAAGCCGCTCAAGTGCTCCCTGTGCGACAAGCGCTTCGTGTCGTCCTCGGAGTTCGTGCAGCACCGCTGCGACCCCACGCGCGAGAAGCCCCTCAAGTGCCCCGACTGCGAGAAGCGCTTCAGGTACTCGTCGGAGCTGCAGCGCCACCGCCGCGTCCACACCGGCGAGAAGCCCTTCAAGTGCGCCAACTGCGACAAGAGCTTCAAGCAGCGCGAGCACCTCGCCAAGCACCAGAGCGTGCACTCGCGGGAGACGCAGTTCAAGTGCGTGTGGTGCGGCGAGCGCTTTGTGGACCTCACGGCGCTGCAGGAGCACACGGTCCAGCACACCGCCGAGGGGGAGAGTTTCCCCGACGCTCAGTGCATCCCATGAACCGAACTGCTGCTCAGTCCTGGGCAGCAGACATGACACCCCCCCCCCGCCCCCTTGTAAAAAGCAACGTGTGCCAGCCTCCGCTCCCCATTTGTAGTTTACAACACGCGCCCGATAATGATGTTTTAATTATTTGT
This sequence comes from Pungitius pungitius, assembly GCF_949316345.1. Classification (NCBI taxonomy): domain Eukaryota; kingdom Metazoa; phylum Chordata; class Actinopteri; order Perciformes; family Gasterosteidae; genus Pungitius; species Pungitius pungitius. The sequence goes on from NC_084903.1 coordinate 23,514,143, forward strand.
TCTTTTTTTTTTTTGTATCAAGACTGAGTCCACCCTCATCCTTTAGTCGAGTAATCGGCAAAACGCCACAAACCCACAGCGGCGATTAGAGCCCTCGTCCTTCCTTGGAAACACATGGATAAAAAAAAAAAAAAAAAACTTGAAACGGAGGGGAGGAGAAAAAGAAATAAGCGATGTGAAGATCACAGTTGAGGATCCGTTCCCCTGGCTGCAGGTCATCGTTTGTTTTGTAGCTGTCCATTCAATCCTCTGAAATCCATGTGCCTTTTTTTATTTTTTACCGATCACGTGGTCATCTTGTGTTTTTGTTAATACTTGTGTCCAGTTTAGCTGCCCCTCCTTCTCTTCCGTATGCAGTGGCTGGCTTGTGCAGCAGTATCTTTTCACATTCTAGACCTTAGGTAGTATCATCTGTTTGTGCATGAATATTTATCACACTTTAATATCACTGTTGTATTATAGGTTTGGTTTATTTAGGAGAAACATTCTAAAAAGAAAAAGTGGATTTGTGAAAATGTATAGCCCGTGTCCTATGAAATCTGTGTTGTCGCATCTTTGTATTAAAAACAAATGACATCTAGGTAACTAACCAAACCTATCATGTCATATGAACACTTGACATGTGCAATAGAACATGCACAATGTAATATTTATGACTACTGATTCATGGCATAGTCTACTCTGTTATATTATAGATTGTGTGTATATGCTCATGTAAACATTGAAAGACGGTATAGTGCTTATGTTACCTGCTTTTGTATTCACTTATGAATGAGCTTGCAGTATTTTGCAAGTACTTTTGGTTTCAGTACCCAATGGATTATTACACGGTTTAACCTTGACCACACTCACCTGCCACAAACTAGCTGCAGTAGTTACTGTGCGATATAGATCTAACAAAAGTAATATTCATTTTTTTTATTTATATATATATATATATATATGTATTTTTTAAAAATTGGCGTCGCACTTCCTCACAAGTATCCTTCTGGTTCTGGCCCAAATCTGCAAATTCATCAGAGTAGCTTCCGAAGTTGCGGTTCATGTCGGGGGCGTAAAGTAAATCACGTGTGTACTCCGTCTTAATGTGTGGATTTCTACATTCACAATATTTGCAGTATATTTAAAAGTTTTTTTTTTTTTTTAACAACACGGCCCATGGGTGAGGGCGGGGGGGGATTTGTGCCACAGTTCAAGTCCCACTGAGTCCGCTTCAGGAAGCTTCTGTTAAAGGTGTTCTGAAGCGTTGGATTTACACTCGTGGGTATCAATATAGACTCCTGTTCATACTGTATACAGACCATTAAAATAAACCACCCTCATGGAAAAAGGTGCTCATGTTTTCATCCCAGCCAGATCGACCACATGTACGTCTGTTGATTCCAAACCAATGACTGAGGATTATTTTCATCATTAAAAATGAATCATTTTCAAGTGACGTGCAATATTATTTTAGTGATTGATCGATTTGTTTTTTAAATGACTTAACTGTAAAAAAAAAAAAAAATGCATGTACTTTACCAGTCTAATTGTGTTTTTAAATGGCTTTTCTCTGAAATAGAGTTTACAATAAGAAAACAGAAACAAGCCTCAACTATTGAACTTTGGATCTATGACATCTAAAATTCGAGATTTAATACATTCTCCATTTAAATGTATAAACAGTTAGTGATCAAGACACAAGTGGATGCAATGATAATATTGGATATTCTTTTGAAAATGGCCAGTCTGCCTAATAGGTATTTTTACTTTTGACACTGAGTCAATTTCCAAATATTTACTTTTATTTTTACACTGTAGTACCACTAGTTTAAGTATAAAAACAAGACCTCCTCCTCCACTGGAAATTCAAAAGAAGGGCAAATACATTCTGGTTGTGCTTCATTTTTGAAAAATACAATATATATCTTAATACAAATACAAATAATTTCGATCATTTTGCCCTCACCAAAATTCTCCTCTTTATTGAACTACAATATGAGAAAATATATATCTTACACATGAATAGACAAAGGTGCATTAATGATTAATAATTTAAAATAAATAGTTAAGTAAAAGGACATAACATAGGATAGCACATGGGTGAGTTACCATTATTCATTTTTATATATATGTATATCAATATATACATTTTTGATAACTCTTAGTTTCTTACATCTGCATGTGATCGAATATACAAATAAATTAGTCTGAATCCATCTCAATAACAACAGGGATCCGTTATTTCTATTTTTTTTTTATTTTCGGGTCACCGAGCCCGTTGATTCACATCCGGGTGATGTTTACCGCAAAAGGGAAGAGCATCCCGGTTCTGCTAACGAACCGCCGCTAGATGTACCTCCACCACCCATCCGACCGAACCAATACATCGCCGATCCTGCTGATATATCCACCCGTTATCGATCACCTGAAATCTGGAGGCGCTACGTCAGATTCGCGGGGAGCGACGCATTGCTAACGAGCTGCTAACGAGCTAACGTTCATGTCGGGCGGACTTCCTCCGAGCTCGGAAATTTCTACGACGAGGTTAGCCGGCTAGCTTTAGCCGTTTTATTGATTTCACACGTTCACAAACCGCGACGCCAGCACACAATTTGACGCGTGTGGGGTCGAAGGTCATGTGTTTGAACATTAGACGTTTAATAAATGCACTTGCGTGTGATTCGTGTTGGTCTGCGTTGCCACAACGGAGATTAGCACATTTGCGATTTTATGTTTTGCTAGGTAAGCTAGGTCACGGCTAAGCTAGTTAGCGTTAGCTGCCGTCCTCGCAGATCGGTTCTCACGTTAAGGTGACTCGCTGGTAACCGGCTCGACTAATGCTAACCAGTAGCTCCTCTCCCATGGAGCTCGTAGCTGTGTGGCCGGGGACAGACGGGAGGCCCTGGGCTGGGCCCGCGTCGTGACGGGCTCCAGAGATACGAGTGGTTTGTGATCACTAACGTTAGCTTTGGCCAAAGGTTTTAAAAACACTTAATGTGACGGGAGTCTAGAGGCGGTGGGTCGGGTTTAACTGGGCCTGCTCGCTGGGGAGAAAAGGCCAGTGAGATCACATTTCTTTCTGCATTTTTACAGATATATTTAAAGAATGCATAACCTGTGACTTGGTTTTAAAATTAAATAATACATGGTAATCGAGTCAATTTACCGCAGTGTGTGTTGTTAACGAGGCTTGGTCTAATGTGGTGCATTTTAGATAAAAATGCTGTTAATATATTGAAAGGATAACAAACCTGTATCTGGGTTTCAAACTGTCTCCATGTTAATCTATTCCAGGGTTAATAAGCCTAAATATTGGTTTTATTTAACGTTACATGTAAAGGCCTGGTTTACTGTGGTCTGGTCCGAAGACCACCAAAGCATCCGAGATAATCCAGCTGACAGCCCACCACCTGGGGTTCAAGGCGGCTGCTCCAGGTGTGACTTCTACATCTGGTGCGGATGCAGTGAGAAGAGATTTATGTACTCCTTTCACCAAGGGACCTGTATATGATTTTTTAAAATTTTGACTCCAGTGTTAACGAGTGAATACAGCACTACACCCACAAGGTGGTTTGAATATTTTAAGGTTTTGGACTGATAGAAAATAATCATGAAGTTGCAGACCTGTGTGCAAGAAATATTTTGCGTTTTTGCTTTAGCTCCGACATCAGACACCTCCAGACTCGCTGTTTACCTGCTTGTTGTTCCTCCTCCGCCCCCCCCCCCCCCTGCCCCACTGCGCCCGCTCTCTCCCCAGCTGGCGCCTCTTCATCCCATCCTGCCCAACATCCTGCTCAGGGGCTTCACGCACTCAGTCATCGTAGCTCTGTCAGTCTGCACCACAGCGGCGTCAGACCGGCCTGCCGGCTTCCACCAGAGGGCGCGAGCAGCCGACGCCGATGGTAAGCACCGCGCGGGGATCTGCTTAGAGCCGCACGTCCTGGAGAGCAGCTGCGCCGCCTTCCAGTATCGAGCCCAGAAGCCGTCAGAGGGAGGCGACTGTCCCCGGCGCGGAGCCGCAGAGCTAGCGATGCCCGGATCCACGCCGGCCAGCAGCAAGGCTCGGGTGTACACCGATGTCAACACACAGAAGAACAGAGAGTACTGGGACTATGACGCACATGTGCCAAACTGGAGGTACAGCTGCATGTGCTGGTTTCGTTCTAATTTCTCCCTCCGCAGTTAGGATTTATAAAGGCAACGTGGGAACGTGTGTCGGGTCAAAGGTCATTTGTTGTCATCGAGCATAAACAGGGACGCGTTACAATCTAAACCAGAACGCTGGCACGTTCCAGTAGAGCATTTCTCTGCATTTGCATCATAAGCAACATGAACAACAAGGATCCTCTGGTCGCCTTCTTCACTTTAAGAATTCAACATGCGGAGAAACGATGTCCATCAACTCTGACTGTGGCAACATTGTGTTTCCTGCTCCTTTAGGTTCATCAATGGCCCTCAAATCTGTTAAGAATATAATTCAAGAACAGTGACTTATGTATAATATGAGTCAATTTAGGCTCTAACATTAATTCCTTTAAAGTCTAAATCATGATTTTACTTGTAATTTGTTTTTTGCTGAAAACATCAAGCGTCATATTTTTTAGGATTAATCGTTATGAATACTTTTTGTGTAGGGAGTAAAGTTGGCAAAAGGTCATTTTTAGGGCTGTAAGATATATTCTTTTATTTTTATGATTCATAATGTCAGACCAAAAAGATAAATATAAAGGCTTTGTTGCTAAAACAAAGTGTTAAATGGCTAATTGTTTTAGCCCTATTCTTCTACATCCTGCTAAATGTTCTTGCTTTCTTTCAGCAATCAAGACAACTATCAGCTGGTGCGTAAGTTGGGTCGAGGGAAGTACAGCGAAGTATTCGAGGCCATAAACGTGACCAACAATGAGAAAGTGGTGGTGAAAATCCTCAAGGTGAGTCTCGTCTTCCGTGTGGACGACGTTTAATAGTCGCAAAGTTACGGCTTCTAATGCGACGTCGAATATCCATAGATGCAAAGATAAGAAAGCACTGACAATACTATGGTTTAATATTAATAAAACCCAAATATTCTGTTTATTTCACACTTGTGCCCAAAAGTGTAATTGAAAACAGGTGGATGATTAAAATGGTTTATTTTATATGTTGACATTGTATTTGACCTTAAGTCGGAAATATTCTGCTTAAGTCATTTGATTCGACTTAAAAAAAAAAACATTTTATTGAACAGTTCTCACTAAATTATCATTTTAGAGTAAAATAAACTCGACTGAATTCAGTCTAATTCAGCATTTGATTCTTTTTTTGCTTTCATGGTCCACTGATATCCAACCAGCCAATCAATAAGTTATATAAGTTCATGTATCTACATGTTCAATATCTACATTACATAACTGAGGTGTGTTTGAGCATCAAAAAGTTTGGTTTTTAAAAAAGGTCATTTTGTAGGTATTCTTTTACCAAATTGCTGATGTATGATTTTACTTAAATAATTCAGAAAATGTCTGTATTTAATTGTTACATTTAAATTTAAGTATATAAGCATCCCGTTGATTTGTTTTGAGCTTTCTGTTATTGTTTTTTTTTTTTTCATTTCGCAGCCCGTCAAGAAGAAGAAGATCAAACGCGAAATCAAAATTCTTGAAAACCTGCGCGGGGGAACCAACATCATCCGCCTGGTGGACACGGTGAAAGACCCGGTGGTGAGTCCCTGTGTGTGTGTGTGTCTCTGTGTGTGCGTGTGTGCGTGTGCGTGTGTGTGTGTGTGTGTGTGTGTGTGTGTGTGTGTGTGTGTGTGTGTGTGTGTGTGTGTGTGTGTGTGTGTGTGTGTGAGAGATAACAATCTTCACCTACCTGCTGCTGCTCCTCAGTTAAGCCTCGTGTTGTCCTCTCTTTGCAGTCGAGGACACCAGCGCTGGTCTTTGAGTGCATCAATAACACAGATTTTAAGGTACCATTTATTTCCATTATTCGTGCATAATAACCCTGCGGTGTCGCCTGAACTTGTTTTTCGTGTCGTTCCACAGGAGCTTTACCAGAAGCTGACAGACTACGACATCCGTTACTACATGTATGAGCTGCTCAAGGTGAAGAGAAACCTCCTCCACCAATGACTTTACCCATCACAATGTTCACCACAAAAGAATTCAGCTTCTGAAATGTGAATATTTGGTGTGTGTTTGTGTGGGGGGGGTTCAGGCTCTGGACTACTGTCACAGTATGGGCATCATGCACCGGGACGTGAAGCCCCACAACGTGATGATTGACCACCAGATGAGAAAGGTATCTGCTCCTCAAATGTTGTCAGGATTGTTTGTTTTCCAAGTTGTTTAGAGATGGATTTATAAAAAAAAGAAGAGCATCAGTAATAATGTCCATCTGTGATGGCTGCTGAGGACCAGACTTCACTCCCAGAGAGAAAGGAGTACACTGATGTCTGTATCTGCTCCGTCCCAGCTGCGTCTCATCGATTGGGGTTTGGCAGAGTTCTACCATCCCGCTCAGGAATACAACGTCCGGGTGGCCTCCCGCTATTTCAAAGGCCCTGAGCTGCTAGTGGACTATCAGGTACCTGCTCCCATTGCGTCACGGCCTCCTGTGCTGCTGGTGGTGATGCTTTGACATCCTCCTCTCTTTCCCGTCCCCAGATGTATGACTATAGTTTGGACATGTGGAGTCTAGGCTGCATGTTGGCCAGCATGATCTTTCTGAAGGAGCCGTTTTTTCACGGCCAGGACAACTACGACCAGGTACGCCTCCGTGATGGTAACAACCGCACCTTTCTAACTCCAACGTCTCCACGGTGACGCAGTAGTGAATGTTGTTTTCCAGCTGGTCCGCATCGCTAAAGTTCTGGGCACAGACGAGCTCTTCGGTTACCTGCACAAATACCACATAGAACTGGACACTCGCTTCAAAGACCTGCTGGGACAGTGAGTGTCACGGAACCACCTCCAGTCTGCTGCATGGCTTTAAGCCACCAGGCTTTGGTGGAGAAACCATCTCTGACTTCAAGGAGCTGTGGAACCCTTCTCCCTGTTCTTGAAATACTTAATTTCTTTACTAAATCATCTCCGTGCAATGAATATGTTTGTCTGTTTTTTGTCATCCAGGCAGACGAGGAAGCGCTGGGAGCAGTTCATCCAGTCCGAGAACCAGCACCTGGTGAGTCCGGAGGCTCTGGACCTTCTGGACAAGCTGCTCCGCTACGACCACCAGCAGAGGCTGACCGCGGCCGAGGCCATGCAGCACCCGTACTTCTGTGAGTGCAGGGTCCGCTAACGACCTTCTCATCACGGTTGACAGTGTGATTAACGTGTGTGTGTGTGTGTGTGTGTGTGTGTGTGTGTGTCAGATCCTGTGGTGAAGGAGCAGGCGAACGCCAACACAGACGGCACAAAGGCCATAAGCAGCTCCAATGCGACATGATAACCAGAGAGCAGGTAACTCAGGATGTTCTAAACCGTTAGTCACAAAAAAACCAACCCTCCACTCAAGGTTTTAATGTAAACTCTCAGAGGCGTTGATTTCAATTGTGTTGATGTTTTGTAGGTGTTGTATAGATCAGGGTAGCCGAGTACCTGAGATACCTGTTGATGCAGCACACCGTTTGGACTCTATATGTACGATTAGTTTACTGCTCTCTGATTGGTCTGTTTTTTTTCCCCCTCTCTTCCAATCAGGAAGAATCTTTGTTACCTCAACTTGTGACCTTTTCGTGGCCGAAACTTCTGCCTCCACAACAACAGCCATACTGGATGCAAGATGTCAATTTTGCAGAATACACAAACAAGCACGGATTAAACTTTTCCCAACAAAGCCCGTGGTGGGGGGGGGGGGGGAGGAGAGGGGGAGAGGGGGGGGGGGCGTCTGAGCTCTTTGGGTCGGAGTCAATGATAAATCCGATCTGAACCCTCCTCCTCTTCATCCTCCTCTCCCTCCTCCTCCTCCCCCTGCCCCCCCACCCCCCCCCCCCCCCTCCCGAACCCGTTTTTAAATGAGCAACGTGACTGTTCAGTATCAAGCCCGTGTTGTGCTGTAAAGACGTTCGTCCGTCATTACGATGCTGTGGTGACCTGAGATCCAGTTTTAGCACTGAGTGGCATGGAGGCTCTTTTCTGCTGCGGATAGAACAAAAGCTATATTGAAAGAGAATAAACCGTTTTTTATTTAAAGACGAGCGTGTTGGACTTTTGATTGAGTCAAAAGACTTTCTTTTTTCCTTTTTTTTTTTTTTTTTTTTTTGGTTAAATGACGCAGTAGTGGACTATAAGCAATATATTTACTCAAGCACGGAATGTTGGTTCTTTCTATTCCACTACGCATCACACACACAGTACCTGTGAGAAGTTTGGACACCATCTCATTTAATGCTTTTTCTTATGTATTCTACATTGAAGACAAGGAACAGATCTTGTGGTAAACTTTAAAAAAAAAAAAAAAAAAAAAAGCTAAAAAAACCAGAACCTGTTTTAAATTTGAGGCCTTTTGCTTTGACAGATGAGGTCCTCATGAGAGCCCCGAGGTCCTGCACTAGTTGAGGATACAAGTTGTTGAAATGCATTCATTGGAAGTTGCTTTGCATAAAGCATCAGCTAAATGACATGTAGCGTAATACGGTCAAAGTTATGGAGTGTTTCTTTCTTTGCTGTAATCTGGATTCGATCTGTAGTGGAAGAACTGCACCAACCAGACTCTCAAACACATTAAGAAGAAGAAGCAATTAAAGGAACGGCTGTTAAATGAAACCATTCCAGGTGACTACCTCGTGAAGAAGAATCTAAAATAGAAAGGATTCAAATGTTTACCAAATTGTTTGTCCATTTTGATGTCTTAAATATTAATCTACAATGTAGACATATGGTCAACCATTAAATGACGGTACGGATGTAGAATCCTGCTTTGATATGAACCAATCTCATTCGTTTATATCAAAGTGAGATTTTGAAATCTAAATCAGTATTTTGACTTTGACTTTCTGAGTTTAAATAGTCTTCTTAACGTTAGCTACAGTAGCTGCGTGAGTGATCTTTAAGGTTCCTGTGAACATGCTCCCATGATCCCACGCTGCTTCAAAAAGACCAGACAGCCCATTGAGTGTGAACTTTTTAATAAATAAACTGGAACTTCAAGTTTATTTCCAGAACACAGAAACGTGTGCAACATTCGTGCGACAGATGGTGCGCTGGTTGAGGCCGAAGGTAGTTTTTTTTTTTTTTTTAATGGCTTGAATTGTAAACAAGGTACAATCAATTTCTAATCTAATTCAGCATAATTCACATGTGTCACTTTTAAGTCTGAGCTGTCTAGCTCACGGCCCAAAATAAAACAACCCGACCTCAGAAGGGTCAAGGGTCAACCACGGCAAAAAGCAACCTGCGGACACGCGGCTAACTACAGCGGCCCCCAAACCCTTCGGTCAGTGTCCCCGAGGGACGAACCACCCGGGACTGAAACACAACCATTGCACATCATCTGCACGTTAAAAAGGAGCGGGACATTTTATTGGCTTTGCTGCAGAGAGTTGAGACTTTTACATTTTGATATGAGGCGGCTTAGCTTAGCTTAGCTTAGCAATAGCCTGAGTTAACTCTATAATAGTTATTTATTGGCTTGTGGCTTCATGTTGTTTTACATCCTGCCACAGATTCAACAGTTTAACACCAATTACGGTGGAAGGTTTCCCTTCAAGTCTTTCTAATGGGAGTAAAGCTCAGCTTCCAGCCTTTGGGGGGGGGGGATCACATCACAGTAGCACATCGATCTGTAAAGACCACCAAGGACACTTTTAAGATAATAACATCAGCTGATTATTGTCTTTGAATAACATGGATTCCTAAATAATATTTTTTTTAAACATCCCGGGTTTCATCCCACTGGCACTTGATTTATTAGTGTGTGTGCGTGTGTGTGTGTGTCCTTGGTGTCCTTTTTAAAAGAATGAAACAATGCAAACAATATAAGGCATTAAAAAGTATAAAATAAAAAAGTATAAAGCTAATACCAGAGACATTCAGTTTGTTCTCCCAAAGTAAAAAAAACTTAAATATTTGCATAACCGAAGCACGATTAGATCTGTACGTTAGCGTGTCCAGGCGCCGGATGCAGTGATTATGTACGAGTTTACATCTTTAGTGTCGGTTACATCGTAGTTGCAGTATTGAGGTAACTTCATAGTAGTAGCAAAGACGGGGGGGGGGGGGGCATGCATTGGATAAAAGAGTTAAAATGTGTGCGTTCCTTTTTGTTTGTAACATTCAAGTACAAAAATAAAATAAAAATGCTCAAACCAAGCGTTGATAATACTGGCTGTGACATTAGATGCACCACGGGGGGGGGGGGGTCAGGGCAGCAGGTGTTGCAGCGCTGAGTCGTCCAGGTCGTTGGCGGTGACGATGTGATCCAGGTGCTGCAGGTAGCGCCCCTGGTCTCGCATGAAGTGAGGGATTCTGGTCCGCGGGAGGACCGCCAGGGGACGCAACATCTCCACGTCTTCAAAGGACACCTGAAGGAGGAGAAGAAGAGTTCAACGCCAAGAACCTGTTGTTCAAGGAACTTATTTTACTCCACCTCAGAGGTTTAACTTCACTACAAAATCCACAACGACTCCTCCGATGTTTATTCAGAGTAAGTGGAATGGTTTAATCGGTGATATCATGAATTGTGATTCTATCATAATGTGATACATTATGGAGGTTTGTCAGAGCATCGATGAATTGTTAATAAGTTTCATTTTCAAATTAGCCTAATTTTTTTTTCCCAATAAAATTCGAAATAAAGAAAAAAAATTATATAAAACCACAAAATTAAAGTTTTTCCCCTCTAAAGTTTCAACATCTTTTACATCACTGCTGCTGCCCGGTCATTTGTCGTCTTTACCCAGAATGCCCTGCAGGGGGCGAACGTCACTCACTGCCTTTTTACATGCAGCATTTCTGCATTTTGTTCTTAAAACCTTTGATGCCTTTGGCGTGAAATGTTGTAAAAGTCTCACCATCATGTTAAAGTTCTCATTTAGTTTATTGCAATTTTTTAATAATGAGTTATATTTCCCTTTATTTACCTCCTTACGGTATATATTCGCATGAATACTTTGAGAGATTTTACAGAACAGTACCAATAATACAAGACTACTCACACTCCACTGGTCAAATACTGTATGTTGAATACTGTGTTTTAACTGTCTAAATACTAATATAGTATTATACTGTATAGTATACACTCACCGGCCACTTTATTAGGTACCCCATGCTAGTAACGGGTTGGACCCCCTTTTGCCTTCAGAACTGCCTCAATTCTTCGTGGCATAGATTCAACAAGGTGCTGGAAGCATTCCTCAGGGAGTTTGGTCCATATTGACATGATGGCATCACACAGTTGCCGCAGATTTGTCGGCTGCACATCCATGATGCGAATCTCCCGTTCCACCACATCCCAAAGATGCTCTATTGGATTGAGATCTGGTGATTGTGGAGGCCATTTGAGTACAGCAAACTCATTGTCATGTTCAAGAAACCAGTCTGAGATGATTCCAGCTTTATGACATGGCGCGTTATCCTGCTGAAAGTAGCCATCAGAAGTTGGGTACATTGTGGTCATAAAGGGATGGACATGGTCAGCAACAATACTCAGGTAGGCTGTGGCGTTGCAACGATGCTCAATTGGTACCAAGGGGCCCAAAGAGTGCCAAGAAAATATTCCCCACACCATGACACCACCACCACCAGCCTGAACCGTTGATACAAGGCAGGATGGATCCATGCTTTCATGTTGTAGACGCCAAATTCTGACCCTACCATCCGAATGTCGCAGCAGAAATCGAGACTCATCAGACCAGGCAACGTTTTTCCAATCTTCTATTGTCCAATTTCGATGAGCTTGTGCAAATTGTAGCCTCAGTTTCCTGTTCTTAGCTGAAAGGAGTGGCACCCGGTGTGGTCTTCTGCTGCTGTAGCCCATCTGCCTCAAAGTTCGACGTACTGTGCGTTCAGAGATGCTCTTATGCCCACCTTGGTTGTAACGGGTGGTTATTTGAGTCACTGTTGCCCTTCTATCAGCTCGAACCAGTCTGGCCATTCTCCTCTGACCTCTGGCATCAACAAGGCATTTCCGCCCACAGAACTGCCGCTCACTGGATGTTTTTTCTTTTTCGGACCATTCTCTGTAAACCCTAGAGATGGTTGTGCGTGAAAATCACAGTAGATTAGCAGTTTCTGAAATACTCAGACCAGCCCTTCTGGCACCAACAATCATGCCACGTTCAAAGTCACTCAAATCACCTTTCTTCCCCATACTGATGCTCGGTTTGAACTGCAGGAGATTGTCTTGACAATGTCTACATGCCTAAATGCACTGAGTTGCCGCCATGTGATTGGCTGCTTGGAAATTAAGTGTTAACGAGCAGTTGGACAGGTGTACCTAATAAAGTGGCCGGTGAGTGTATACTGTAGAGTCTATATGAGAAACTGTATGCTGATAATGTGTGCTACTGTGTGCTGAAGTAGGTGCTGCATGGAGACATAGAAAGGAAGTGTGTGTGCTGAGCTGAAATACACAAAGCATGATGCAATGCAGGAGTATGTTAAGAAGAGACATAGAAGAAAAAACAGCTTCTGTTCTTATTCAGCCGATTCAGCTTGATTTCTTTATTTTCCTTTTTTAGGGTAATGGTCATATTTTAACTCCCTTATTTTGTCTAAATTGTTACATCTTGAATTCTCCTAACAGGCCGCTCAGGCGTTTATCATCAACTGCTTGTTTCCTGTGTTTCGGTTTCCTTTTTGTGACCGAGAAACAAGCGGATGCAGGTTGTTAAACACACACACACACACACACACACACACACACACACACACACGGACTGATCACTAACAGTTGAGACAGAAGTTCCGTGTGTTTTCAGTGCTCCCTGCACATTGGATTGTATTTGCTTTTTATGACCGTTTTAAAATCATTTCACATTTTGTATTCGATTTTTGCTTAAATAAAAGTTACAAAGACAAAACTTTTCTTGAGGACAACTTTCTTCGCCCCGCCCCCCCACCCCGACCCCTGGATGACCTGAATGCCGTCATTGAAACGACGCTAAACGGGTGAGTGGCGAGTGGCGTTGTATAAAAGACGCTAGATTTGCCTCGCGATGTTTGGGGGGTCCGGGGTTTGGGGGAGTAGTGTGGGTGAGAGTGTCTCACTAGTTAAGTCCTAAACGGCCCCTCGTAGTAAGTCTTTACTCAGGAGAAGTGATCTCGCTCACAAAAACTAGTCCTAGCACGCGACAGAACTAGAAGGAATTGACACAGACCTTCCCTAAAGATGTCAACATCTTGAAGTCGATGTTCCTTCGGTGTCGGAGGAGACGGAGGATCCCGTCCAGGTAAACCTGGTCTTTACTGAAGCACCCTGCCACAGAAAGAAGTGTGAAACAACTGTGTCTCGTGCATATTTACCCTCAACAGCTTCATGTCCAGCTGCTAGTAGTCACGTTGACGTCACCTGTTGGTGTGTGTGTGTGTGTGTGTGTGTGTGTGCGTGCAGTCACCTGGCTGCGAGGTGTCCGTCTGCCCCCTCTTGGCCCTCAGGCAGTACTCCCAGCGGACGTCCGGGTCCTGGACGAAGCGAGCGATGTGGCCGAAGAGGCGGCTGAAGCTCATGCTGGTGGCGTGGTACACCGTGTAGTACAGCAGCGCCGCGCGCCACAGGTAAGGCTGTTTCCGTAGCAACACGCTGTGCAGGCTGGCGAGGCCCTCCTCCGTGGGGTTGGCGGGTTTGAGGCCGAAGCGCTTCCTGCCCTCGGCGGTGGCCCACGGCTGCAGGTTGTTGTTCACCCCTCGGAGGTAATGCGTCCCTGAGGAGACGTTATTTCCCTTCTTTAATCTGACCGTTAAGTCGTGGACGAACCCCCACCCCCCTCTCCCCCCCGAGCCTACCGATCTCGTGTCGCAGCATCCCCTCCAGCCAGTGCTGCCGCGCTCCGGCCAGGTTGATGGTCAGCGTGGGACGGCAGCTCTCCACCACCATCACCGCCTGGGACAGCAGCTCGTCCGACAGACGCACCACCACCTGCGGGCGCACACAGCGCCGTCGCTCGGCTTCGTTTCGGTGCGGATTTAAAAGTTTTCAACAGAGGCGTCGTGTCGCTCGACAAGTTCATTTTAGAAAAAAGGTCCTACGTTGTGTGCATGCGGTTATACAAGTACTTTTATAATCTAAAAGTTAAATATACACGGTTATACCCTGTAAACTGCATTCTCTATAGTGACCACCAGGGGGCGACTCCTCTGGCTGCATGTTACCTGAGAATGACTCCTATTTGTTCTAGAATGCTGTAATCCACCTTTAACCTTCTAAATATGCTTTATAATAAAGCAAACGTGTGGGGTCAGATCAGTCTGAATCATTGCGTATTATTGAGACTGATCTGACCCCACACGAACCCGTCTGAGCCTCTGCTCATCTGCAGAGCTTCTGACGCGTCACTCACTGCCAACCAGCTGCTTCCACTGCGGGATCCCGGCTCTCTGTTTGCACTCAACACCACGTCTCACTGCGTTACTTAAACCTGGTTTAAGGTCATCTGTGAGGTCATGAGAGTGGCCTCCTGCTCACCTCTCCCACGCAGCCTTCCTTCTGCAGGTATTTGCGCACGGCGGCCCAGACTTGACTCTTAGGGAGGACGCTGCCGCCCGTCACCTCCTCGAAGTTCTCATAGGAGCCGAACTTCTTCAGGACGCACTCCATGATTCCCACCGCCTGAAGGGAGACAGAAGACTCTGTAAAGGACCTCCGATAGGGGGCAGTATTCGAATATATGGTTAAGTATTTTATTTTAGGCATTTTGTTACGGCAATCCGAGTATTTCCGGTTGTGCTTTTATTTTGAAGGTTGGAAAACCGGAAGTTGGTAGTAAGAAGCGAGAGAAAGACGTTAAAACACGGGAAGAGTCACGGTTTCATTAGTTCAGCACCCGGTTGACAGGTTAGTATCTGTTCAAGTTTGTAAAATATTGTTTTAGGTTATTACGTTTTCTTTCTGTTCTGTATAAGATGCGAATTCGTGTTAATATTTATTTTTTCTCTTAGTTCTTACGGTGTGTTCAATAAAATGCCTATGGACCAACATCAGTTTAAGACTAGACCATAATTCAGCAAGGGATGCTACAGACTCATTGCGGTCATTGTTGAACTGAACAAAATGAGCAGGAGGAGTTACTGGGAGCCGACCTCCGCTTCAGCATTCTCCTCACTGACCACCGCCTGTGAGAGACGACTCTACTTCTCTCTCCATTTATTCCCTCGGTAAACATTGTAAACATGACTTTATGGTCTCAGTCTCCAGTTTAAAGTCTACTTCAACACAGCATGATGTTCATTTAGTAACTGATGGTCCATGTAGAGTCACAGTGACACACCATAAAGCAGGGGATGCTTTGGGGCGGGGCTACACGCCTGTTCCCCCACACAGAGAGGCCGCCCCCTGCTGGTCAGTAAGGAGAATGCAGCGTTGACCCCTGAAGCTTTGACCTCCCTCCCGGCGAGCTGACAGGCGACCCGTAGAGGTACCGTACCTGTGGGAGGAAGAGGCCTGAACCCTCTCGGTACTTCTCCAACACGCTCTTGGGCTCCGGCTGCGAGTACTCAAACTGAGGCTCGTACTCGTAGTCGGAGCGGAAGAAAGTCTGCTTCTCCTGCTCCAGGTTCAGAGGCCTGAGGGCGACCAGCAGACACGGCCTGGAGGGCGGAGCCGGCGTCCGCCCGACCTCCCTCCTCGCTATGTGCGGCAGCGAGGTGGCGGGCCTCATCCGGCCCCCGCCGACCCGGAGCCCCGGGGAATAGTTGACGGAGCGGGTGCTCTCGCTGCGGCGCATCCAGCCGCCGGCGCCGAGGCTGCTCAGGCTGCGGGCCGGGGGCGACGGGGCGGCCGAGCCGCTCCGCCACGGCGGCTGCACCGCCCGCCCGTCCGCCATCTGCTCCTGGGACCGCCGCAGGCGCTGGGGCGTTATCTCCAGGCTGAGCGGGCGACGCAGCGGCCTCGCCGTGGCCCCGCCTCTCGGCGAGGATGGCGCCGGCCTCCTCTGCGGCGCCTGGCCGCTGTGCGTGTGGGCCGGGACTCCGTTGTGGGACACCTTCTCCTTCTTGGCACCGTCGCCCCTCTTGGCCGGCTTGGCCTCGGGCGCTCGCACATCTGGATCCAGCGGGTCCCTGGTGCCCCCGACACGTTCCACCTCGGGCTGATCCATGAGGACTTCGCCCGAGTCCAACACCATCACCACGTCCCCCCCCCCCCCCTCCTGGTCCTGGCGCTGTGGACAAACGGATTTAAACACACTTAAGAAACGGTCAACTTAAAAGTAACTGAAGCCAAAAGTACAATATATACCTCTGGCATGTAGTACTAAAAATTACTTTATTTGGAATAAAATACTCTAAAGTGCATATATCGACTTTGTTTTTGAAGTCTATGTTAAGGTACACAATACAGACTTGTGGGGGAGCTTCTTCCTGCTGGAGGAACGTGGAGGTGACGTCACTGCCGCTTTAATTAGATTACAGTTGAGACAATGAATGGCAGCGGGTCAGTTACGTGTCAGTGTTTAACACAGTTTAACACTAACAAATATGACGGAGCCCTCTATTAATAAGTAACGCTGCTTATTTTTCACGAAGTAGGAAAAAAGAAACCACAGTTTAACACTAAAAAAAGAAACCTTCTCCCCACTTCGGTTCAGAATCGTCTGAGGAGAAACAAAAACACACAGTTCTTCACCAGGGATCCCGAGAGGAGCCCTTTAACTCACCGAGAACCAGAGTCCCGGGACCTCTTCCTCGATCACGGCCGTTTCATTCACTCATCCCGGCGGGGCGGGGTGCTCGCAGACCGGTCGGAGGAACCGGGGAGTGGCGGTGATGATGGTGATGATGATGAGGTCCGGGTAACGGTTCAGTCCTGAGGCGCCTGCCTGCGCCGGCCAGGAAGCGGCGGGTTGTGTTGGAAGTTATGACGCGGCACGCCGGGCGTGACGCTCCCACTGCGTCATGACGCCGAACCCGGAAACACTAAGGACGGGAGCCCGCGATGCTCTTTTATGCACATTGTCTACATCTCTCAAAATGTATATATAGATATGGGGATATTTATATAGGTTTTATGATACAATACAATATTTAAAAGTTATACTAAATATAGTTAATATACAAATTTAGATCAGAATCACAAAAAATGCCTACCTTTTGTGATTCCGATACCAAACTTAAACTAAAATATATAAACTTCCCACTCTGTGTTTTTTATAATGGTTTGTTCCTTTTTGTAAGCCTTTAATCCCATCAATCAGTGTAGTGAATGAGGGACCACTCACATTATAAAAATATGAATGCACTTAATAGACTTTTTATCACAGACAATGGCCCTAGCCATGTGGATTATGTGAGTCTGTGACTGTTCTTGTCGTTCGTACAGGCCTTTAACAAAACTAAGAGTGATGTCTTCGGGAACAAAACACCTTGTGCATCATCTTAACAGAGTTATCTAATTCTGAGTTAAACATGAAATAAACCTTGGGGAAATCACAAAGATTTATTGTCATTTCAGTGTCACGTTACCATTTTTTACTCATCAAAAAGACCCTTCATGGAGGTACACGCTAAAAACAATGGAACATGGATTTATTTTTTATTGGATTTCTGAAGCCTCACATTGCACAACTGCTATGGGGAAAAAGGAACAAAGCAACAACTTCTCTGTTTTAAGTGCTACCATAAACAACAAAATGTTCATGAGCTGAGGCTGTGGTTTTGTTGGGAGTGATTTCACACTAAACCGGTTTCTGGTGTAGCATATAGAAACACAAGAAGAATGTCAAATGAAACCTTTCCTCTTAGGGCAAAGCAAGCAGCCCCAACCACACAAGGAGACACTGGCACCCTTGATCCACAATGACACACACGCAGTCATCAGTCACACCTGCAGACGCAGCTTGGACAAAAGAACCTGATTCCTTTTCCTTCAAGGTAGGGTCCGCGAAAGGTTCTTAGAATTGTTTATTTTAAATACCATGATATACAATTTTCATTCATATTTTACAGAAGGCTTCAAATATTAAATTTGAAATGTTCTTACAAATGATAAGTTTTAAGCATTTAAGTTTAATGCATCCAAATGTGTGTGTGTGTGTGTGTGTGTGTGTGTGTGTGTGTGTGTGTGTGTGTGTGTGTGTGTGTGTGTGTGTGTGGAAATGCACTCTCATGTGCGTTAGTTTTCTTGTTTAAGGTACAATTTACAATGTACAATACTGGTGGCTCTATATTTACTTTCATTACATTTGATGACAAAAAAAGGTAAAAGAAACAATAAATGTTAAAAAAGCAAAAACAAATAAACGTTTTAGATTAAGTATCTAATTAGTTTGCCCTGATTACTTCCTTACGATTAACAAAATACTTATTTGGTTTGATCAAAAGTGGGAGGAGCTCCAGGTTTTTTCAAAGCTCAGAATGTCCGATTCACTTGAACATTACCAACGATTAACTAACTCAATGAACCTGCTCCTTTCATCCTCCTTTATGGTGCACCACAGTGCAGGGTAATGATTCAATACGTGTGTGTGTGTGTGTGTGTGTGTTATTTGTTGTGCACATTCTGTGATGCTGCTCAGTAAAGACGTTCATTCTTTTATTTATTTATTTTCCTGGTAGTAGAACTGCTTTCATTTGTAGAGGTCACCGAACCTCTCATATTTGCAAACTAAATCAGCAGACAGGCAGGAAGTTATTAAAAGGCCAGTGAGTACCTTGACCCTTTGTGAGCTGACGTGCACGTGAGTGCACGTGGACTCATGAACGGCCATGAACTGCCGGTTAATTAGGACATTAGTTTGTTTAGCTTGGTCAACAAAAGAAAAAGCCCCGTGAAAGCACGATGAAGGCCTTTACTCATTTAGGGTTTACAAGAATATTGTCAGCATAAAGGAATTTTTCACACAAAAACGCAAAAACCAGTTCTGCATTCTTTAGGCCTCGCCTTGAAATTGCATTTACACAATGGTTGTCGTGTCATGATATTAAGGAACACTTAGATATAAAATAAGAAAATCTCTGTACATACGTCTATATATTCGTCTGGCACACAGAAAACTAACACTCACGGGCCAAATCCTGCCTCTTGATAATAAACTAAGAGAGAAGTCGTTGTGCATTAACGACTTCTTAACGTGGTTGGGTGGTTTCACACCTGAGCTAAACCGGCTTCTGGTGAAGCATGCAGAGACAGAAAAGGGATGTCAAGTGAAACACTTCCTGTTTGGGACGAGCAAGCCGCCACACAATGGAACACCGGCACCCTTGAAAAAAAGAGAGAACTTGCAGGGGCCCTAAACCTAAAAAACATGAAGCAAGAAGCCTGAAGCACCTCCTCCTGCAGAAGGAAATGAGATGCAGTTGTTTTTCGATCTCAGCCATTCTTCGGCCAGATTCTAAGTTCCACTTCTTGATGGAATCGTCCGAGGCAATAGAATGGAGGCAGACCAGTGAACCAGTAACACCAGTCCTGGGGTTTGTAATAGGAGACGATTTGAACCAATCTCAATGTGCCAAACTGGTTTCTGTCTTTTTGCAGGGCGGCAACAAAACATGTTTTTTAACGCACCGTCAAGCACGGCCACGTTGTGCGTTTCATCACATCCAGACACATTTGTGTTTTTATTATTATATTGATAGTAAGGTGGTAGAAGAGAGCCAGGCTAGCCGTTTCCCTCCACTTCCACTCTTTATGCTAAGCTAGGCTAAGATGAAATATGGTGAAAAGTACAGTATTTACCGGTGTATTAGAGATGTTGCACAATAAAAATGTTGCAACATTAAAATGTTGCACAATAAAAATGTTGCACAATAAAAATTACCCAATATTCAACCCTGACGTGTAGCGGAGGACAAGGGGCAGAAAATAGAGACACTTTACAAGGCACACACAAGGCACACATTGCATTTGTACTATTCAAGATTCCTCAAACCTACATGGCAACGGACCAATGAAACTTTAGTAATTAATCCTGGGATACACCTTGCAAAAACAACCTGATGCTGTTTCAGTACACACACACACACACACACACACACACACACACACACCAGCTCAGAGGAGAGGTTCTTTTAATCCTCCGGAGCTTTCCTGGCTGCACGTCGGCTTTAATAGGAAAACCACACAGGCCAAACCCCGGTGGGGGGGCGGGGCTGCTGTGGTGGGGGGGGGGGGGGGGGGGGTGCCTGGCTTGAGAAAACAAAGGTGTGGTCACAGGTGAAGGAGGAACCGGGAAGGCACAGTGTCACAGTGCCTTGGTTACTTCAACAACCCGCAGCCTGTCTCCTTTCAGCTGCAACAGAATGCCTCCACGTCGTGTCATGCATTTTTCAGTGAAACTTTGGCCTCTGCTTTAGTTCCAAAATAAATAAAAAAAAATGTAATTTTTTTTAATGAAGGTAAAAAGAGGACGTGGATCAGCTCCCGGGGAGGTTCAACATGCTGGAGAGCGGCTGCGCTCCGGGGGGACAAAGGTACGTCCGTTTCATGCATTTTATCACCGTTACTCTTTAAGCTGCGTCGGAGGAGGACGAAGGAGGAAGAAGTGCTGCGGGGTTACTGAAAAAAAACACCATTTGTCACGATAACTTTAAATGATAACATCATTTCACACACTTCGGTTAATGCCCTTGTGAGAAATCCAAAGTATGGTTAAGCATTTATTACCAACTAGAATTTAGAAAAATCCTAAATAATACAGAAGTCATCAACGCAATCCCCGGTGGGGGGGCGGAGCAGGAAGTTCTGTGTGAATAGAAGCTTTAAGACGTTCGTTGGGCAGGAAAAGACAGAATAAGACTGTTTTATGACCTCTGTTACGTTAACTACTAAAGTGTTTTCTGGAATCCTGTTGCTGCAGAAGCGCTTTTACTTCGCTGGCTGTTGCTTGTGAGGCTTTTTCTGCAAACGTCAGTTTCTTTTACAGCGCCGGTGATCCGGAGAATGTCAGTAAAGCTGCTGTGTGTCTCTTAAAGGTGTTTGTTCCCTGGACACAAACCATTAAAGACGAGTTCCACAGGATGCACCTGAATGAAATACACTATAGGTTCAGCGCCATTGGACCAGTTTTTACCAGCAATATTATTCTTGTGATTAAATATGAGCATGGTGTGTATTTTCAGGCCTGAGTGTAGTGCATTCTAGTGTAAAAAGTGTACTTTCCCACTGGGAATTAGTCAAACTGATTAGTGTGAACATTAAATAGTGACTGACATCACTACATTGGAAACGTACGCTTTGAGCTGCAGTTTTCTCCCACCTTTCAGTCTTTTGCTGCAGTAGTAATTCAGAGTTTCCCACCTTAGGGTAAATCAACCTTTAAATAATGATCCTTTGATCAACTGTCGTGGCACCACAAGTACTCTCATGTGTGTTTGTCTCCTCTGTGCTGCCCAGCCAGGAGGCCGTGAAGCCGCAGGAGGAGAGGAGGTGGTACAGCGCCTCGCGCCGCCAAGTCCTCTTCCTCATCCTGGTGTCCATCGTGGTTTTCTTCTTCTTCAACATCAACATTCCCGACTGGGACCCGACAAAGTGGTGGTTCTCACCCAGTAGTCAGAGACAAAGCGCCGTCTCCACCAACGCCAGCGGTTACGGCACCACAGCTACCGGACCTGATCCTACCGAGTTTACGACAGAGTTTACGACCAAGTTTACGACAGAGTTTGGCCCGGCTGCCATTCCTCAAAATAGGACGGACGTGGCGCCGGACGTGGCCACGGACGTGGCACCCGAGGTGGCGACTCGGCCGGTGACTCCAAGCGAGGGCGAGAAGCCGACGGCCCCCCCTTACAAGTCTCCAGGCCCCTACCTGGTGGAATACCCCGCCGAGTATCACTTCCTCATCAACGAGCCGGAGGCGTGCGTGCGGCAAAAGACTTTCGTGGTTCTGGTGGTCCCCGTGGCGCCCGGCAACAGGGCCCACCGCGACGTCATCCGCGGCACCTGGGGCAGCGACCGCTCGGCGTCCGGCCAGCCGGTGACGCTGGTGTTCCTGACGGGGCTCCCCGGCGGGGAGGGGGCGGCGCAGATCCAGGAGCGGCTGCTGGAGGAGAGCCGCCAGCACCGCGACCTGATCCAGAGCGACTTCCTGGACTGCTACAAGAACCTCACCATCAAGACCATGGTGATGATGGAGTGGCTGGACTCGCACTGCTCCAGCGCCTCGTACGCCATGAAGATCGACTCGGACATGTTTCTGAACGTGCAAAAGCTCGTGGACACGCTGCTGGACGCCCCGAAGAAGAGCTACATGACGGGCCTCGTGACGAGCTACGGCATGGTCCTGAGGGACCGGACCTCGAAGTGGTTCCTCCCCGTGGAGATTTACTCTTCGTTTTTTTACCCCACCTACGCTTTGGGCCTGGGCTACATCGTATCTCTGGACCTCCCCAAGAAGCTGGTGGAGGCCTCCAGACACGTGAAGGCCGTGTACATCGAGGACGTGTTTCTGGGGATGTGCATGAAGTTCTTGGGGATCCCCTACACCAACCCACCGAGGGCGGACTACTTTCACGTGTTCCCTCGGGAGTACAGTCGCTGTGCTTATTCGCAGATAATCGCCACGACGACACAGCCCAACGTTGACCTTGTGAGTATTTGGAAAGACTTCAAGAGGCCGGGTCCGCCCTGCTGATCCGCAGAGATAACAAAGACTAAAGGAGCGCCACATTTATTATTGATCTAAGAATAAATCTACTACTATTAAATAATTAATTTGATTTGTTTTTTTATTTCATTCATAACTATTTTACTCTAAATATAACTTTATCAAAAGTATCTTAAAATAGTGACACAATGTCTCAAAATAATGAGTAAAAATGTTTAGATACTTTTACGTTACATTAAGCGGACGCATTATAACCCCTGTGTTACATTCTGCCTGGGGAGCAATTAGGGGTCAGGGGTCAGGGACACTTCAGCACATGGGGCAGTCGGGATTCAAACTGGCAACCTTACGCCTCCCTTTTTTTTGTACACGTATATGTACTATTTTTGATAAACAATTGGTCAATATTTAAAACTAATTACAGGATATTCTTTTATTCATCAGAGTGACGGAAATGAGCTAAACGCTATAATTCAGGCGTCCTATGTTACCTTTTGAGTTGTTTGTGTCATCAGTAAAAACAACATGGAGGAACTCCTCGAGGGTCACATGACTTCACGTCTCTACCACTAAGCTAAAAGTCAGAGGTCTCATTTGGACGGTTTTTAAGTAGAAGCTTCCGGGTGAGCAGCTCGTCTTGGACCGTGTGGAGGAGTCCTCTCACACCTGAGACCTCCGTTCATCTCCTCCCCAGCAGGTTCTTAGGGATCTCGGTGTGTCGTTCAGTATATTGAAACCAATTCCAATGTATTATTCATGAATGGACCGACAACAGGGTGCAGCTAACAAAGGAAGAAAGAAAACGTTATGGCTTTGTCTTCATGCTGTTCAGTCACCGGTTTTGAGGGTGAAATGACACTTCACAGTGTGAACTTTGAATCAAGGAAACAAACAACCGGGGGGGACCGAAGGAGGATGTCTGGTGGCAGACGTTTGACCTTCAGCTTCAGCTACAAGTCCATCTGTGGAGGAAAGAAAGAAGGAAAAAGTTCTGCTCTCAAAACAAAAGAACGCGCCCTTGAAGGAAGATAAGCGCCACAAAAATGTGTCATTGCTTACAAAAGGGTCGAGGAACCGGAGAAACCGGAGTAGCAGCAACGCCCGTCCTCAACCCCCCCCCCCCCACCACACTTCCTAACTTCCTCAAAGAGAAAAGGCTTTAGAAAGTTGTAAGGAACGAGGAAAAGTGTCACCCTGTTATGTGAGGAACCTGATGCCCCGCGTGGTCCCACCACCTACAAACACTGTACTCACAACCAGAGAGAGTGCACGGCTCGTTTATTTGTTTAAAACATTGCAGAGCTGTGGTTTTCCCAGTCAGGGGAACCTGCCGGAGTTTATCGCGGCCGAGACGTGTTGAGACGCGCCCCAACGGGTCTTATTTACAGGAGGGAATGCAGGTGGTTGCGTTGGTTTTGACTCCCATATGTCAATGAAACGAAATGAACTTCATAATGGATCTAATTTCTGTCCTGTAGACTCATGAGCTGCTGATAACAGACTTCTACTGATTTTATATTTACTTAATGGTTAAATTAAAGGGTTATATCATCCCCACTCATGCAGTGTGCATTTTTAAACACGTGCAGCCGAATTTTGAGGCGTTACTGAATGAATGCTAATTGGGTCTAATAATTCTATAATTATGCTGCTCATAAAGATGTTTGTGTTTTACTTTCATCACTGTTGGTGTAACGGTTGGTGGTCTAAAAGGATGAGGAAAAAATATAAAGCACTTTTTTACTAAGATGGAGAAATAATTTATCTCTTTGTGACGGGTGTTTGATTTTGATGTAGAGAAATGAATTGTTTTACTAACGATGTAACAGGGAAAAGCTGCGTCTCACACAGGGAGCTTTTATTAAACTCTTGTTGCTGTGCAGGGACACAAAACATGTGACAGTGACTTTTGGTTTGTTGGCGCGTTGTGGACTAAACATAATATAAATAAAAATGTATTTCTTTCATCGTTTCTAAGCAATAACGTGTTTTTGGTAGGGCCGGCCAATCAGTTTGAGTAAACATCCCAGTATGATTCAATGCAAAAAAAGGGTATTATAACACTTATTTAAACAATTCAGTATATCAATGAATATATATATATATATATATATATATGATACAACTACCATCAACTATTATAAATATCAAATATAAATATTATATAATAAATATATTATATTAAAGGATAATTATAAAACAATATACATATATTTATATAAAATGCAGATGCACCTATGAACCTAGTTTGTTGTCAGTGAGGAAAGATCAACTCAGAAGCCCCACAAAACTTCACACATTTAATTCTTTTGGATAAAATGTTCTGGTTGTGTGTCCTCACCGTGCTGTGTGCGTCACAGCTGGGTAAAGATGGTAAACTTTAACGCTGTGTGAATATACGACGTTAGCATGTAGCTAACTAGCTGGCTGAACTGATCTGGGTGCAGCAGGTTCACCTCTAGCTTCGCCGGCAAAGTTCTTCTCTCGTACTGAGTTTGGGTCGGGTCTCCTTGGACACTGCTCTGGTCGAAGGGCTAAGCCCAAACCCTCAACGTATTTAAGGAGGCTGAAATGATCGTGTCACTCATTAACTTTATCTGTGATTGGCTAACTGCTCCTTAGACCCGCCTCTTTGGGACCCGCCCTCTGGGATCCGCCTCTTTGGGACGCGCCTCTTTGGGACCCGCCCCTTTTGGACCCGCCTCTTTGGGACCCGCCTCTTTGGGACCCGCCCCTTTGGGACCCGCCTCTTTGGGACACATTTCAAAAACACAAATATTGACTGTTTGTAAAATGTATTTTTAATATAACAAACAACACTATATATTGTTCCGTTGCTCATGGTGGGGCCATTGCCCTCTATGGACCCACCGCCACTGTTACACCTCATCCTTTAACTACTGTATTACCTTTGCAGATCCAATATAAAACAAATAAAACATGATTCAAAATTGCAGTTCCCACCCTCTCCAATACATGCGCCATCGTTGTCCATATTTGGTGATGATTGGTGCAGAAACATTAAGTGATGTAGGCCTACAGATAAACGCATCAATAATTATTCAATAATATAAAATATCACAACCTCCCAGGGCCCTTTGACACATTATATTTATTTCTCTACATTTATTAAAATGTTTTTGTGTCAAAATTGTCCCTGTGTGGAAGAGAAAAGAAATTACATTTGCCAATTTTCCATTCTCAGGGCTTGATAATATCTCAACTTTTCAAGAATGGCCACTTTAGCGTCACTGTATAAAATTGAGAAGGAGCTTATTTTGGCGTTGATTAAAGTCAAATCAAGATATTTTGAGGTCGTAACAGTTAAACAAATGAAATAGACGATCAGTGGTTTTCACATATTCAAACCGTTCTTACTCCCAAAGCCTGGTCTGTTTGACTCTAAATGGACCATCATTCACTCAATGAACATTACGCTGTGTTGCAGAAGACTTGAAACTAGAGATTGAGACAAACTCATGTTTCCAATGTTTAGAGAAGTAGTCGTCTTCTTAAATAGACCTCTATGGGAGCAGGGAGTCGCCCCCTGGTGGCCTCTGCAGAGAATGCGCAGGCTCACGCTTTGTAACTCAGTGCCACCGACCAGAGCGGCAGCATTTGGTGTGAGAATGGGTCGTTACACTTCCAAATACACACATCACGCAGAAACTACAGGGCGCCCTTTCAGCCGGCTCGATGGGGCCCGGTTGACCTCTTTGTGTACTTGGGCCTGGCGCAGGTGCAGCCCACGGGGACCTTGATCCAATCCCTGCTGACCACAAACTTGTCGGGGTCCCGCGGGCACGGCGTCTTCCTCATGACCATCAGCGGGGCGAACACGGGCACCGAGTTGTAGCGCATGTCTTCCCGCTGGTCGATGACGCAGCCGTGGCAGAGGCACTCGGCGAAGGAGATCTCACGAGGGATGCGGTCGTCCTCTCTGTTGATGCTGGTGGGAGACGAGCACATGGGACATTATCCTCATCCTTATCGGTCCTTTATGTGATTGTGAAGCACTTAAAGAACTATTTGAGGGACTATTGGTCAGCAAAGACTATTCATTTGGTTCATTGGCATTTAAAGGAACAGGCACTGAAAACAGGCTGTTTAAGACCAGGGTAAAAAAGGTGCTGTTTTAAATGATCCTTTTGGTATTTTGACCAAAGTATGTTACAGACATTTCATTAAGACCCCAAGGAACCAGATCAAGTGGTAAAAGGGGCACACGATGGGTCCAGTATGTATTGTTAACGTTGTCGATGGTACCTTTCCAGTAAAATGCTTTCCTTTTTTAGTTTTTATTTTAGCAGAATTCTGAGCAGACTCAGCCTGAGTACACTTTAATATCTGTTTATTCATCACAACAAACTCACTAGTGAACAAAGTCATCGCACAGCTCCTTCTGAAGCACCCACAGGTGAGTGGTCAGCTGACACCAGGTGTGCACATTGGTGCACCAAGAGTTCATTTACGGTTCCTGAGTGCGTTACGTGAACTTTATGTGATGTTCCAGGTCTTGGAATCATCTGCACCTCTCTGACTGAGATGGTGAGATAATGAATGTTTTCTGATGGAAACTACTGTTCCAATTCGACGAAGTGAAGATTCACAACGATCCTTTACGATGCAACTGTTCGTCCTGGTGGGGATTTCACAAACATTAACGAGGCCAAAAGCATGAACTGTCAGGTGGCCGGTTTCCTTCTCAAAGGGCACCAACAGATCTTTGGTATGCAGCGGCATGGACCCGCCTCCTCTGCCTCAAGCAATTTGCATTTAAATGACTATCGTCACGGTTTTCCGTATATGTTTTGTCTGGAACGTGTCATTTGGCCAACGTTTTGATAACCGGCCGCAGGGGAAAACCCCCAAAACATAAGTTTATTGTTTTCTAGACGTCTAGATGGGATCTGCCTCCCTGCGAAAAAGGAATGTTCCTTTCTGAAAAGGGGACCTGCCACTTTTCACTCTCGGCGATACTGGCATTAATGCATCCGTAATTATAAACCAATCATGTATAATCTTTATTCTTACCCTTTCTACTTTAAGTTAATTTCAAAGATTACAAATGGCTACTTATGTTTCACATACGTCTTTTATTAGGATTTTTACTTGTGTGTGATGCTATCACTTTTACCAAAATAAAAGATAAGAGGACTTCCTTTTCATAATTTAAATAAAATACTTGATTGCAAATTTGAAAAGAGAACTGTTACTTGAAACAAAACAATACTTTTTCATTCGTTTGTAAATCTCCAACTTGAGTTCAAGTTATTGTAACAGAATATTTTGACTTAAAACTGAAAAAGGGGCCTCCTGCAGTAATAGGTGTAAGGACCGCGCAGCGTTTGGGGCCGGCAGGTGCTCTCGGCTGCTCTCGGCATCTCTCGGCTGCTCTCGGCTTCTTTCGGCTGCTCACCTGTATCTCCACGGGGCGAGGGAGCGGTCTCTCAGGTCCGCGCTCATTTCTGCGGCCGCGCACGTCAGGCGCGCGCCAGGCCGGTCCAGAGTGAGCCACCTGCTGCCGTGCGTCCTCTGGTACCTGACCTCGGTGTACGTCACCTGTTCCGAGCTGATGCACCTGGAGGACCTCGTGCCGGCGGCAGAAGAAGAAGAAGGCGCGAGGTGGTTGAACATCAGCAACGAGATCTATGCAGATTGAAGAAGAAAAAAAGACAAACACGTGTGAAGGTTCCCAGCTGTGACAGCGTGACTTTAAAGCGCGCTCCTGCTGGCTCACGGTCACATTTACCTGCAGACCCACGAGTCCTGACATCTTGAGACATGTGACACAGCCGATCCATTTGCTTGCGGTATTTATACAGCACGGAGGAAGATGCTCGGATGGGGAAACCCGGATAAAAATGCTTGGCCTTCCTTTTGTTGAATCCTTTCCTTCATAGAAAGAGAAACCGTGACAAAACATAAACAAACCCCGCCCCTTTCTGTGGGCGGGGTTTATTTTATTCAAACATGATTAACTTCAGATTCTATTAGTCTCTTTCTCACCGTATCACCAGCATTTACCTGTAGTAAGCCTAGCTTCATTTATTCAGCATATATATGAATAAATGAGATAAAAGAAGCATCATAGCAATTAAGATTTAAAACATGAACTAAAGTACATGGACCAGAATTATGAATAGGTCCCCCCCTGCACAATTATCATTCATTTACTAACTTTTTGGACTTTGGCAAAACTTTCAACGTGAAACAGATGTGAATGTGAGACACTTTTTCAGTTCTGAGATTTTGTGATCAATAATAATGTTCGATCATTTTAGGAAAATGAAATCCACATGTATTGTTGTTTCTTATTATGAGACGTACATGTGCATTTCATTGCATCTGAATGGGATTGTTGGCACGTCAAACACAGCCGTTAAATGATGGACAGTTGAGAGAAAAAAACAGTGTCTAAAATAGAAACTTTCTAAAATGAGAGAGAAGATTTAGTCTTTAATAGAAAAACAAACTTTTAACCGTAATTGATCGAAATGTTTTTCATTTTATTAACAGACACATACATTTAATTATGCCAAAAATCATTAAATGAAGTAAGGAAAATGAATCCCACATTATTTATATTGCATCACCTTTACAAAATAATGACGTATATGTTGCCATTCACTACCTTTATTTATTACAAATAAATTCAGTTTGTGGTGCTTGTGTTTTCCTCCACATGCCCATCCAGTCACAGAGTGGACGTAAACACGGTGACTCACAACGTTGATGCAAGGAAAGCAAAATGTAACATTTTGACGTGGACCCGGTGACGGGACATCAAAGCTCCGGGTGGACTTTGACCCGCGGGTGGAATGCGAAATGTCTCCTCCCCTTCGTAGCCGGGCCGATATAAAGGCTCCGTGCGCTGTATTTAGACACAAGGGCACTGTGAAAACTCCGTTAATTAATATCTACTGTGTAATTATTACTTACTGTTGAAGTAAGTGGTTTCGACGGGGTCCTGACGTCACACCGAGCTGCCCGTTCACGCGGGTTTCAGGTCGCTCGTTAGAAGGGCAAAGTGGATCCAGGAAACGTTCATTGCCGTAACATGTCAGACACACGTGGAATTTGACTTGGCGGTTGGTGCATGACGGCAGACAAGGTGGTGCAGGAGTAAGATAAGAATATAAAGAAACGCATGCTATGGGTTAGTGATATAAAGAGCTTACTCGTGAAGACGTCGGGACATAGAAAAGCACGTGAAAGCACGAATTGAGTCACTTGTTAGTAAACTACTCTGCTGTGAACACAGCATTTACTCCCCCCTAAAATGTGTCCTCTACCTGCATGCATTTTAGTTTCCATAAAGTTGACTCTTTATCAGGTACATCATTATTCAAATTTAGAATGTTCAAAGTTAGAATGTCTTGATTCGTTGTAATACATATTTACATACATGTTGTCACCATATATAGAATTCCAGTAAAATATCTTATTGGATAACGATCTCAATATTGAAAAGTAATTAACACTTGACAGTGTTAGAAACTCAATGTCATAGTAAAGATAAACATAAACCCTATGGCAGAATATCTCATTGATATGCATTCAATTGAAGAGGAGAATATATTTTAAGAGACCACTGAGTATACATAGTAACTATAGCAACCAAAGGCCCAGGGTTCATTACTAAAGATTGAGCTCAAAGATGTTGGACAACATTTAAAAAAGACATCAAACAAGTATTCATACAGGAGGAAAGAACTTTATTTAATGCCTACTGAGTGCTGCAGAAAATATTTTTTTATTTTGTTTATCTTTTTTGGCTGCACAACTGGACATCGAAGATACTGTTAGTGTATCTATTTTATTAGTCATTATTATTATTATTATTTATTTGGTGCAGAATAGTAGTGTCCCTACCAATGCTGAGGCCAAACCAACTCCCTTGATTTAGACACACACACACACACACACACACACACACACACACACACACACACACACACACACACACACACACACACACACACACACACACACACACACACACACATACACACACACACATACACACACACACACACACACACACAGCGGCTCAAGTTTCTATCACACCACATACCTGTAACTGCAATGGGTGGAGCATTTCCAGTTGAATTATGTCATCAGTACCAACATTCACTAATGAGCTTAGTTGAAATCACACACACACTTTATCTTGGGATTTTGTTTAGATGTTCTTCCTGTTGAGTTTATGGTTTTATTTGATCCTTCTCTTTCATACACCACTTATTTATTGTACTTTCTTTATCTGCACTGTTCATGTCCTGCAAAGACCCTTACATCACATTCACGACAGGAGTCAAAGTCTATCACCAAGAGGGTTCATCCTCTGACATGTGATATTTCTGTCTGGACGACCAACAACCACTGTTATGCCAACCCAGTCTCCAAAAAAAGCGTGAAATGGCTACGTTGGTCCACCGTGATAAACGTAGTCATGTCACGTTTTCCCCCAAAATAACGTTACTATGTTACGTTTCTTTTGGCCCATTCATTTACATTGCTTTGCAAATAGGTCACGTGACTATCAAGTTTCCCGGTAGCGAAAAGAAAAACATGGCGGACGGTCAGCATAATCTCCGTGAAAAACACAATATTTTAAGAAAGCATCAGCATTTGTATGCATTTCGATGGCATTTCTAGCGAGAAGTATGCGTTATTCTTTCATAATCTTCTATCAGAGACTGTAGAAGACCTTCCGTTTATTCGTTTCTGCGAAGATTTGAGTGTCTCTTTGGGAAAGCGTGGCTACGCAACGCCTTTAACGGCGCATTATTAAAAATGGGACACACAAAAAACAGAAGAAACTCAGATTTGCTTGGGAAAAAACTACTTACAGAGGCTTTATCCCCATAAAACATAAAGGACGAAGCCTGGAATCTCCGTTATGTTAGCCTAGTGTGTGGACAGTATATCTGTAAAGGTTTTACTTTTATTGAGTAAAGCAGAACAAATAGAGAGAGACTTTAGTGGAGGCCTCACGGCCACTTCACGCACAGGGCAAGCAATGCAGCTCCGTTTGCCCGGAAAATGATAAGTCCCGCCTCTCCATGGATTCGTCAGAGCCAATGGAATGGAGCCAGCCCCACGTGGGATAGATCGCCCGTTTTCCTGGCCAGTAAAAAGAGGAGACGTGTGGAGCGAGAAATGACGCTCCGCTCTGAAGGCGAAGCCCCGCCCCCCTTTTCCATGTAAACAAGACGTAATGTTCGGGGGGGGGGGGGAGTTGCACTCACACAACTTCACAACAACCGAGAGTTTAAGGCGCGTCATTGACTTAGGAGGCTGTGATTGGAAGTCGGGACTGGAGCTGTCAAAAAGCTGGACAAATCAAAATTGCCCATAATTCGGGATGTCCCGGGCATGCCTACACCCGGAAATTATGCATTCTTTCATTGAAAACTCATAAAAATAAGGGAATTTATGTTTAAAAAGTCATAATGTGATTCGTGTGCTTTGAGTTTGTTTTGTTTGGCGATTAGTGGCTTTAAGGCTGAACGCCTCTTTACGGTAACGCCCCCACTGGAAGTGTTTTTTTAATAATGCGCCGTTAAAGGCGTTGCGTAGCCACGCTTTCCCAAAGAGACACTCAAATCTTCGCAGAAACGAATAAACGGAAGGTCTTCTACAGTCTCTGATAGAAGATTATGAAAGAATAACGCATACTTCTCGCTAGAAATGCCATCGAAATGCATACAAATGCTGATGCTTTCTTAAAATATTGTGTTTTTCACGGAGATTATGCTGACCGTCCGCCATGTTTTTCTTTTCGCTACCGGGAAACTTGATAGTCACGTGACCTATTTGCAAAGCAATGTAAATGAATGGGCCAAAAGAAACGTAACATAGTAACGTTATTTTGGGGGAAAACGTGACATGACTACGTTTATCACGGTGGACCAACGTAGCCATTTCACGCTTTTTTTGGAGACTGGGTTGGTTATGCAATCCATCATGTGACACGGCAAAATGAAGTATATCGTCTTCCTTATCAGGAAGCCTTTCACTGGGAAAGGACCACACCATCATCATCTTGTACTACAGGGCTATTTTTGGAGCAACCTTCATGAGTGATGCAGCATCGTAAAGGTGATCAACGAAGAACCTTTGAACTCCAGAAACAGTTATTAACACCTCAAAAACACATGTGGCTTTCTGCATTTTCTTTGAATTTAACAATAAATTTTCTGTGTTAAAAACAAATTCTCCGACCAGAAAATGCGGAGGATTTGAGGGCCGACAGGTGTAGTTGTCTTTTTATTGGACGAATCGAGGTGAAACAATTTAAAGGTGTCCTTTCGGGCGGGGATCCTCTGTACCTGTGTGGCCAAACGGCTCATAACTGACATTCCTCAGTGGTTCACACCAGTGATGTCAGGTGTGATGAGGCAACTTCCTTCCAATCTCCTCTTCCGTTTAGCTATTTTTGTGGTAAGGATGAGTTCAAAGAGCGCCTTTACTGCATAAATGATTGCCTCAGAACACGCAGATGCGTCACACCAGCGTAACGAGATGGCTCAAGAATTGCTCACTTATTAATAAATATTTGCAAAATTTTCTGCATTTCAGCTTTTTTCTGTCATGATGGGGTGCTGAGTGTACATTAAGGATAGATAAAAGGAACTTTTTTGATTTTAGCAAATGGCCGGAATGAAACAAAGAGTGAAAAAAATAAAAGGGATCTGAATACTTTCCGTACCCAATTTAATATAATATTGTGCTGGCCGTGCCCGTGTAATCCAGTAGGCCTTTACTTTTGGCCTGAAGCTCCATAGGGACCAATGTAAATTTGGTGATATATTTCTCTTAGAAACTGCTGATACAGCCGTATTTATGGCCGCAAAGACATATAAATCATATCTAAGCGATCGGTAGAGTCTTGGGTCTCGCAAAATACCCTTATTTTTTTGATTAGTCATGTTTTGCAGATACAGATAGTAGTTTGATAGTAAAATCCATGTGTACTTGTATCTGTGGCAAAGAGCAGACAGGGACATGCAGTCGTCCTCTCTGCAGTCTCTTGCACAGGTGATCCATAGAGCGTCACTAGTGCAGACTGACAGGACCTGAATACAGGACCTGAATACAGGACCTGAATACAGGTCTTACAGGTCTCCCTGCCCCCACTTTTCTAACCCTGCCCTCGTCCCGCAGTCTCAGCCACCATGTTACGTTCCGGCTGCTCTGTTTGTGTTTTTCTCCTTCAGGTGTCTTCTTCTTCTCTTCTTTTTTGTTGTTTTACGGCGGTTGGCATCCATCTCATAGGTGGATTACCGCCACCTTCTGCTCCGGAATATGGATCAGACAAAACCTTACCCTTCTTTACCCCACAATAAAACAAAACTATAAAATAAATAATGATAAAAATAAATAAATTCAAACAAGTAACCCCTGTACCCCATCCCTACATTTCACTCATATCCTATAAAAAAAACCCTGTGCTCTGCAGATGTGTTTGTTCCAGTCTGTCTTCTTCACAGGTGTGGTGAGGTGCTGCTGACGATGCAGGGGGCGTGGCCAGCTGTTTCTCCAGTGTTAGGTTCTGAAGGCCGAAGGGGAGACCAGCTTCCCTTTCTTCTCGTCCAGGCAGGATACAGTGAAGCAAAAGTCAACTAGCTCGGGTTTTAAAAATCAAAAAGTATTTAATAACTAAACAAAGAGTAAGGCCTACAATTACAAAGTGAAAAACAATGTGAATAGTGATATATTTCGCGAAATAGAGATTTCCCCGGCCAAGTCAAAAGTGACTCCTCAGGACGGCTGCAGGAAAAATCTGCCTGTTCTTCTCCCGGTTCGATGATTTGAAGCTCCCGGGGGGGGGTGGTCTTCTGGGTGTATTCGAATGTCATTGGCTCCTTCAATGTATCTCCTCCTGGTCCAGCCTTTTCACATCAAGGTGTGAACTGCCACGTGTGACTCTGGATCAGGGTCTCTGTCTCTCTCTCCCTCACCTTTCAATGCATTCTCTTGTAAACATCTGGCTTTATGCCTCAAAGAGTGAAAATAACATCATATACATAGTTTGTCTTCATCTTATAACTAGTACACTTCAATTACAACACAACATATAAGATCACAGTACTTAATGGTTTATCACAGTTTATCTGGTGCAACACATTGCCTCATTCGGCTGTCTTGCATCCAATTGCTAAATTAATACCTGACAGGAGAAAAAACTTCTAAAAAAAACCCTCTCCGGGAAAAGTAGAAGAAATCCATCAGGACAGAAATTAGCTTCTGTCCCCAGGTTTTAACATTACATCATGACAGGATGTTAATGTGTACAGTATTTATATGATTTATATGGCTTTAAATTGTTATTGTCTATAATACATTCACTTCATTTAACATACAAATGTAATATATACTATCTGACATCACACAAACTACAATTCTAAACTAAGCATTGATACATGTAACATACTTCTCACCGCTAGGTGTGCACTTCTACTCAAATTCCTAACACCAGCCAATCCAGCGCAGCTCTGAACTATAAAATGTTTAGTTTGTGAGAAATTGAGAGAGGACATACAGGAGTAAATGGAACATTATTTATAATGAAAAAGCACGTTGATGGAATGTGTGAAAATTGCAAAAGTCAAGAGACCACAGAGCATGTAATAATGTATTGTCCCAAATATCATCAAGCCAGACAAAGACTGATTTCACAATTTGGTGAAAAACATTAATGACATTAAATTTATATGAGTTACTGAAAAAATAATCTGGTGGAATTAGGTATAATTTTTTGTTTTCCTTTTTGAAGATAACTGGGTTTTTTGTAAGGATTTAGGAAAGTGTGGGATGACCTCCTGAACCACACTCCAGTCCAGATGGTGGCAGTAATGCTCCAAGAGTTGGTTGCCAACCGCCAATCAAAAACCATAAGAAGAAGAAGAAGAAGAAGAAGAAGAAGATTGAGAGAGCCGTTGAAGAATATATGATTTATGTTGTTTGTTAAGCCTGTGGTCTGTGTTTCATGTAGCTCATGTGGAGCCGGGCTAGGTAAGACACCCTGGGGTCTACATGCACCTGCAGGAAAAACCTGCTAGACACACTAGGTGAGACTAGGTGGGGTAGGAGTGTGGGGGTAGGTTTAGAGGAGTAGGGTAGCTCAGGGTCCTTTTTCGTTATTTTCTTTGCTTTGACAGACCGCCCTACTCCACAGGCCTTGTTACCTGTTAGCTGTCTATGTGTTTGTGTGTAATTGTTGATATTGGATGGTATGTATTGTCATTTTTCATGAGCATTGTATGGTAAAATAAACCCACCATTTAGTAATCTGTTGTAGTGGCGTCGTGGTGCATAGTGTACATGAACATTTCTGCAGAATTTTGTGACAAACAACCTCTGACTTATTCAAAGTTCTACACATACAAAATGTATTATTATAAATTGAACTATGTAGAATATCTTCATGAGAAACTTTTTTTTAAAGAGACCCAGGTTTTTGCATACCTCAGTTCCGGGAGGCCCATGAGAACCTGGAACAGGTCTGAGAGGGTCTGTAAACTGTAGATTGAGAGCTTTTCTAAAGTGACTTGGCCCTTTGGGTGAACTTCTCCTTCACGGTTTTCCTTCTGAGGTTCTGAGAAACCCGACTGTGACGCTGCCACATTGTTCATATTTGAGGGAAATAATGAGATCCACGACGCGACAGGCTCAGACTCCCTGCTGTGCTCTCTCAGCGTGTCTTTCTGTCCCTGGATTACCGGCTCAATGGAAAACAGAACTGTCACAACCGAGGTGCATGAGCTGCAGGGCAGGAAGGACACGGTGGAGATCCGTTGCAAATCATTATTTGAGAGTGCACCTGTTTTTGACTTTGTGCAGGTGAGGACAGGAAACAGGTCAGACCATTACGCAAGAGTTTCCAGCCCCGCTAGCAGCTCTGTGAGGCCGAGCTAATCGCCCTGAGTAAAACCTTAGCATGCTAACGTGTCAATAAGATGAGATAAGTTAAGATGAGCCTTTATCATTCAATTTATTTCGTACAGCCCAATATCGTCAATTCCAAATTAGCCTCAGAGGGCTTGAACAGTTTGTACACATGTGACATCCTCTGCCCCGAAACCCTCACATCGGAACAGGAAAAACTCCCCCAAAAATGAAAAACCCTTCCATGGGGGGAAAAAGGGAAGAAACCTCAGGGAGAATGTCAGAGGAGGGATCCCTCTCCTGCAATGGATGTCATGTGTACAGAATGACTTGTATGAAATAAATTAGTCAATAACAGAAATGATTCAAATGATTGCGAGTAACAAGCCAGGTGTACGGCAGGAGCACCACAGGGACAACCACCATCAGATAGAACCACCCTCAGATAGAACCACCATCAGATAGAACAGAAGCAATCATGATGATGATGAAGATCATCCACAGAAAGGAGGTACAGGTTCCCTCCAGCAGGAGCCTACTGAATTTATGTGATCTGTTGGCCGTGTACTTTCAGAAGTTCCATCCCTCTATTTAAGCACACTGATCGTCACATTATGATCTTCCGGACCTTTGCTACTAGAACCTTTCTCTAACTGGACATCTTTGTTTTGGTTGAATACCCCTGATATAGAGGATCAGGACAAAAGCATAAAGACTAAAATGACATAGAGAAGGTGTCGTTCGCCCTAATAATAATAATAATAATAATAACGAGTAGGACTATCAATAGATAAAATAAAAACGTTTTAATTAAGTGCAGCCCGCCGGATGTCTTTGAATTACTGGAAGACATAAGTTGCATTTTGATAAAAGTAGCTGGTGTTCCTAATCAGTCCTGGGGGGTCTCAGTCTGTGAGGACCAGGTCAATCACCAAGGCAGCGCCGGTAGATCACCTGCCATTGGGGGGAAAAACCATCACCTCAGGTCACCACCCAAGAGCGCCATGATTTGGATTGAAATGTTGAATAAAAAGTAGCTTAGGTAAGTTTGACCCCCCCACGAGGATCAGGACTAAACTTGTTCACGACTAGTTAAGTTCTTCACAGTAATTTAAGTGGGATTCTGAATTAAGTAAGTCATGTAGGTCAGTACCATTTGTCTGTTGGTTTTATATGAGCCGGTCTGACTCTCAGCCAGGTGATGATCAGGCGACAAAGTGTTCAGGTAACATTCCTGCAGCATTTACGCCCCGTCTAGTCAGAAAAATCCCGGAACTGCAGGCGTGTCTGATCCACTGCAGGATAACTGATGGTGCCAGACCTGCCATCATAGTCACCATGGTTACCCGTCATAAGTCTTAAGATGTCATGTTTTAAAATACATTTGGGTATCAGGAGTTCTTGATAAAATAAGATCCGGCTCCCTTTCAAAGTCCCGTTCAGGGTGGTGGGAATGTGCAGCTACGCAGTCTCAGAGGTAGAGATTAGAGATCCGCCTTTACAAAGGTGCACCGTGTTTATCTCTCAAAGAGGGAGGCGCCTGAAGAGATCCCCTCAGACAGATGTTGGGTGCTCGTTTATTCGGGTTAGACGCTGTGAGGACGCTGTTTTTCTACTAACGACAGATGTTCAGCGGCTTGGGGTAGACTCCGGTGAGGCTGCGCTGTGATTGGCCGGGTCTCTGGAAGGCCTTCTCAATGTCCTCTATGCATGATCAACAAAGACCTTGTATTGTGTTGAGCTGTTGATGTTTTGTTGCTTGTGATGTCAAGGGATGTTTTGTTTGCCTTTACGTTGACGACGCTGTAATTTACAGTGATGTCGATGTCACCTGAGCAATTCAAAACAATTTTAAAGAACCAGAAACCGAAACGCACTTCAGAGATTAAAACACTGACACAGAGTGGAAAAAGACAGCTTGGATCAAATGAAATCAGACCTCCAAATGTATCCGGTGCCGAGTGGTCGTGTTCCTGAATCTCTCAAGTCGGACTGAGTTGCTCTGAATTCCAGGAAAACTAAGGCTGTTTCTTGGCAGATTACTCGGCTCAGTTCACTCGAGCAGAAAACGGACCCGATTCTAACGATGGAAACACGGGTTGGAGGAAAGTGACATTGACTAAATTTCACTAAACGTCACCAAACAACTTTTCACCACTACGTCGAGTTAATAATAATTATTAAGGGAAGAAAACCAATGTTTCCAAACGGCCTTTTCTAAATTCCTGTTATTAGATAACATTTTAATAGATGTTTCTTGTATATATGCATGTATTTTTATCTTTGCCCATAGTTGTATGTATTAATTTACTTTTACTTTGAAATGTTCCTTTGTTTTTATTAATATATTTGTATTCATCATTTGTTTGTTTTTGACACTGTTTTAATCCCAATCTTGTCAATTCAACAGAGAAGAGCACATGATTGGCTTTGGCTTGGTAAAAATAATAATTAATAAATAACTTCCTCCAAAATTTGAAATAATCTGCTGGTCAAGAATGAACTCCTTAACGAATTTATTTTTTTAAAAATACGAACAAAAAAATTAAATGCAAAACATCACTCAACATTAAAAAAAAGAAAATAACACAAAGGAGAAAACTGCATGCATAAATATGCATGTGTATTAAACGGTATTTTGCAAAGGTTTTCTGCTTGAGTGGCCCAGTCAGACCCACCACAGAGCACCTGGTGAAAGGTGACGTTGAGCACGCGGACAGAACGCCGCCTTCCCGCCGCTTCTCTTCTAACGAGGTGAAATTCAGTCGGATTAACGAGTTTATCAAACCACATGACCCCGCCGGATAATCCCTTGAAAGTGCCCCAAACATTCTTTTCCAGGCCAAATGAAACCAATCTTATCACTTAACGAGTCGTAGCACGCAGGCGCGCGCACGCACGCACACACACACACACACACACGCACGCACACACACACACACACACACAAACTCTCCTCCTTTTCAAAGCAATCAACCAAACCGGTCCTATGGTGTGACAGCGGACATTTTTTTCTTCTTCTTCTTCCTGTCTGGTGTGCAGCGGTGCCTCTGAGAGACGTGCGCTCCGTATCTCTGTCGTGCATGTTTCTCACGCAAAGAAGGCCCCGCGCTCTATAAGAGCCGCCGGGACGCGCGTCCCCGCCGCAGACGGGTCCAGAGGACGCGCACCATGGGTAAGACTCTTCTTCATCTACCGGCTTCACTTCCTCGATCCCTGCCGCGGATAAAATGTGATGCTTGTTTGTTTGTTTGTTTGTTTGTTTTGGGGGGTGTTAAGTGAACAAAAATATAGTTGGTAATAAAATAGCAGAATTCTAATCATTTGTGTGGGAGACCAGTTCATGAATTCATCATTCTGTCGGTTTCTCTGCTGCTGCTAGCACGCAAAACAGGATTTGGGCAAACTTGCTAAACCTGAATATCACAGCTGTAGATAAATAGCATTTTTTAGATGTTTTAAATTGTCTCTGCACAAACTGAACTTTAGTCCAAAGTTGATTTTCCAAAAGTTTTTTGTGAACATAATGGTTAAATTAAGAACACACAGCCGGAACCAACCATCTTGATTTGATAATTAGGACAACTCATTAATTAAATATGTAACGTTAGGGCTTAATCATTTAGAATCTATAATATTCTCTTAAACAAAATTTAGAAAAAGTAATTTCTATTTTAGAGAATAGTGTCACTAATACTTTGTTACATTATCAGTATAGGACGGTATGGTATATTTATGTGAAAAGTTCATAATGAATGTAGTAAAGTTGTAAACAATTGCTTCTGAGATGTGTAACAGAACATGTGAATTAGGTGTGGTACTTGTGTGTATATATGTATACACAGGGGCGGATGGTGTATACGGGCGATTTGGGCAACGCCCCACCAACTGGGAGAAAAGGGGGGGGGTTCAACAAATTCTATCACAGCAAAAGTAGTTTTCAGTGTTCTAGACATTTTATCTGTCATTGTCCAATCAGATTCGTCAGATTCAGGTCACGTTTCAAATGGTCCCGCCTCTCTCGGGGCGAATTCATTGACGTGGAGAATTGCCCAAGCATTCTCCCGTTGACTCTCATGTTAAAACTTTTTTTTTTCGAAAATCAAGCCTTCGATGCATTTTCAATGAGGATTTGGGGCTCGCACTTACGCGCTTGCGTCATACGTCACTGAGCAAAGAGAGCGAGGGGGGGGATATTTTTGATCAAGTAGCTACTATTAGAATCACATTCTGTTAACTTGTTAGAATGTTAACTTGTGTATA
The DNA here is from genome assembly GCF_949316345.1 of Pungitius pungitius. Lineage (NCBI taxonomy): Eukaryota > Metazoa > Chordata > Actinopteri > Perciformes > Gasterosteidae > Pungitius > Pungitius pungitius. The sequence continues at coordinate 23,554,953 of NC_084903.1, forward strand.
ATTCCCAATTTCTATTGATGTATTTGCACTTAATCTTGCTAAATTCTACAAGGCAAATAAATTAAAGTTAAAACTTTTTCCTTGGCCCCATTTGCCTTTGTAAGAAAATGTTCTATTTTGTCTTTATTATTTTGTCAGAATGCACCAGAATGCTTCGTTTGTATGTGAAAAAAAAAAACTTTATTTACCCCCCCTACAATAAAATTCACCAGCCTCCATTGTATATACATATATATACTCCTATATATATAATAATAACGATGTAGTATAACATGTACTAAATGTGTCAAATGAATAACCTATGAGGTATGGTGCAGCTATAGAACAAATAATACAAAAAATAAATATTATCGTAGAATGAACGTCAAATCAAGCAGCTCACGGAATAATAACACCTTTATTTTGCAGGGAATAACTCGAGAGAACAGTGATTTCCTCATAGACTTCTATAGGACCAGAGGAGTCGCCCCCTGGTGGACAATAGAGAGACTGCAGCTTTAAGCTTTGGCTTGATCTCAACAGGCCGCAGGTTGCTGCCGCTAATTAAAGTGACATTATGCAACAATTTCAACCTTAAAAACAGCCTAACATGGAGAGTGGCGCTACAAAATACAATCTTGCGCTCTAGAAAAGCAGAAATGTTTATATATATGTATGTGTGTGTGTATGTATGTATGTATGTATGTATGTATGTATGTATGTATGTATGTATGTATGTATGTATGTATGTATGTATATAAATATGTATATTACAGTGTGTGTGTGTGTGTGTGTGTGTGTGTGTGTGTGTGTGTGTGTGACACAGCTCAGAAGACGGCACTGATTGTGTACGCCCACCAGAATCCGGGTTCCTTCAACGCCGCCGTGCGTGACCTGGTGACGCTGGAGCTGGCGGCGCAGGGCTTCAGGGTCCTAGTGTCCGACCTGTACGCCATGAACTTCAGAGCCAACTCCACGCAGGACGATATCATCGGTGACTCTCTCATGCAGACACAAGTGTTGGCAGATTCATTTTCTGTTTTTTGTATTTTCGTGGGATGTGCTGCCATGCTGACGGAGTTGTGATGTGTTCAGGTGACCTCAGGAATCCAACGCTGTTCCAGTACGGAGAGGAGACCATGTGCGCCTGGATGGAAGGCCGCCTTAGCGATGACATCCAAGCCGAGCAGCGCAAAGTGGAGGAGGCGGAGCTTATCATCTTCCAGGTCGGAGGTCACTCACATTGCAACCGTTGCTCCCAGGCAGCAACTTCATCTTGTGAATAGTGAAGTTGATGCTGAAATTGCTGCATTCTGTGTAGTGACCACCAGGGGGCGACTCCTCTGGTCCCATAGAAGTCTATGAGACAATGACTCTACTTCTCTCTGGATTTATTGTAAACAGTAGTTTACGAGTTTATGGTCTCAGTCTCTAGTTTCAAGTCTTCTTCAATACAGCATGATGTTCATTTAGCGAATTATGCTCCATTTAGAGTCAAACAGACCATAAAGCAGGGGATGCTTTAGGGCGGGGCTTACTGTGCTTGACAGGTCTCTACCAGACTGCTGTCTGTGTTTTTGTTTTAGAAATGTTTAGATACACAGATTTAATTGAGAAAATAAGCAAATACAGAATTAAATTAGGAGGGAATAAAACAATACATATGAAAAAAGATAAATATCACTTTGTGTTTCTCCTCAAAGTTCCCTTTGTACTGGTTCAGCGTGCCGGCCATCATGAAGGGCTGGATGGACCGAGTTCTCACTCAAGGCTTCGCCTTCTCCCTGGAAAAGATGTACAATAATGGAATATTCAAGGTCAGTCTCTTTTATCTGAACAGAACATATCTTCAATTAATACAGAGACAACTGTCACTTTATATGTATCATCACTAATAAACGGTAAAATATTTGTAAATGAGTTTGTAGTTATTTGACTACAGAATTTATTAGAGGGTTACAAGGGTTAGGGTTAGGGGGGATTTGATATCATTAATGTTATCAATCAACAATTGACCATTTCTTTATTATGATTATTATAAAGTTTCACAGAGGATAAGAGATTGCAATGTTTCTTAATGTGCAGTATTTGTCAGAAAGTTAAACTTCTGTTATAGATAATGTAATACATCATTAAAACCGTTTTACTGTATTTTTTTTTCCTGCAAAGGATAAGAAAGCTATGTTGTCTTTCACTACTGGAGCCACACAGACAATGTTCCAGCCGGATGGAATCAACGGCGACATCAACATCGCGCTGTGGCCTCTGCAGGTGAAACGACACGTTTACTCTCGCGTGAACCCACGACGTCATCGCTACGTCACGGCGTTAGCCCGGAGGCGGAGACAGAGGAAGGACCGAAGCAAACACCAATCAGAGTAGTGGATCATCATCAAATCATCAAATCCCCACACTTCACCTTTCGTACGATGAGGGATGCGAAGTTGTGTTTGAACATACTCCAGTAATTGAAAGTACACGTGACCTTGTGGTAAACACCACGTTCTGTGAACTAATGTCTTTGGCGAAATGCAATGATAGAATCCATCTTACTCATTGGTCCGTTGTTTTTGTTTCAGAACGGCACTTTGCACTTCTGCGGATTCCAGGTCCTCGCTCCTCAGATATTCTGGGGTCCGGCCCACTGCCCGGCCGCCGTGCGAACCACGATGCTCGACGGGTGGCGAGCCCGGCTCAAAGGACTGCTGGCGGAAAAGCCCTTGACCTTTGCCCCCTGTGAGCTGTTTGACCTCAGCTTTCAGGGCGGGTTTCTGCTCTGGCCCAAAGTGAGGGAGGAGCGGGAGTCGCAGCCGTACGGCATCACCACGGGACACCACCTGGGGAAGCCTCTGCCGCCCGACAACCAGATCAGAGCCCCGCCTGCTGATGAAGGAAGTGACGAACCAGGCCGCGGCAGCTAGAAGCGCTCTCATGCGGACGCCAATGTTCAGAAACCGAAGCTAAAATAATAAAAAAAAACATTTGGATAACCGAAACATGTACATTTTTTACTTTTTAACATGCTGAAGACAGAAGGCCAAAAGTGAATGTAGTATGTAGTACACTGTAGTAGACTATTCTATACACTAACATATCATATACATATAATCAATATAACATAATAATAAAATGATCAAGAAGTGGGTCGTTAATGAAACTAGTTGTTATAGCAGCCTTAGGCGATATAATATTGTACAACATGGTATGTTTATGCTCTTCAAAGTGGGTAGAACCAAATGTAACCAGCAGGTTAACTAGGTCAAACTCACCCTGAAAAGTCACGAAATCGACGTGAATATTGTACATCAAAAGACAGTAGATATGCTATCTATTAACCTAAATTAATATGTGTATCTTTGTCCAATGATTTAAGTGTAAAGGGGGACATTGTCTCCTTTGCTCTCTTTCCTCACACCCCTCTCTCGGGGAATGGAACCGTCCCAGTGTGACGTCACGCCGCCGGGGCAGCAGTCGGATCGCGGAGAGGAGGTTGTTGTTTTGTTGCTGTGGGGTAGACAGCTGTTCTCTGACCGCCTCGTGCCTCCACTTTAACGGTCATTTTAAATAAACGTATTCAGGGCAAAGCTTCATTCTTCGGGTTCACCACCGCCTCCGTCTGCATCGAGCGAAGGATCGAGCCCCGGAAACATGAAATGGATGTTCAAAGAGGATCACTCCTTGGGTAATAAATAAATCTGCACGCAATCACAATGCCGTCAAGTTAAATCCGTATTTTGTGCGAGTGATGGTTCAAAGTTCAGTGGATCCCTCCGCGGCCCGTCCTTCGGGCGTTTGCTCGTTGTTTTTAAGCTAACGTTAGCCGTACTGACACATCCAGCCGTTAATTGGTGACGTCAGATCAGGTGGACTCGGTCCCGTCCAGAGAAGCGAGCCCCGCCGGGCCTTCGGTGGGTGTTTCTCCGTTCCCCGGCGGGCTGACGGTGGCCGGTGACCCGGAGGAGACGCGTTAAGCTGCCAAAGCCTCCATCCGAGACTCAGGGTGGTCCCGGGAGGGCAGGTGCAGGCCCGCAGGCTGCTCTCAGCTCACATTTAAGTCTTTTGTATCAATATATCGATTACTGTTTCACACTAGAGTGAAGGCGAATTTTAAGTGCTTTAAAACATTAAACTTTGTCTAAAGTAGCACACTCTCTAACGTTATTTGTGATGAAACAGTCAGTTGATATGAAATCATATCTGTTATTGTAATTACTCAGCATTCATGGTCTACTTGTACTTCCTGTTGACATGTCAGCTGCTGTTTATCAGACTTAAAATACTCAGTTTACATGTTTATTGACGAGCACATTTTACATGTTTGTTGTTATTTAGTTGAGGAATAAAATGTCGCTTTAAATCGCGTCATTTTCAAGTGTTAAAAATATTAAAAGTGCAAAAACGTTGGCATCTCTGCAGTGTTATTATTGAGAGTGATAAGCCTTCATTACCCATAATGCCCCTCTTCTTCCGGTGAAAAGGAGGCTGTTCTTTATTCAGATCAAATTACAGTTCGTTGGTTGTCAATATGCACAACAAAACCTGGTGGAAAAAGTAAGCATCAGCATCAGCTAGTGTTATAAACATTCAAATAAGAACATTTAAATAAAGAATGAGAGTTAACATCAATAGGTTTGATACAAAATACAACATTTCCTCAGTTATATCCTTAAAATGTTTGACATTTGTTTGATAAGTCATTTGAATAATCTTCTAGTTATTAATTCACTGACTCTTTCAGCAGCATGAATGAATTTAACTTTAATTTAATCACCTAGTAAATTAATTGAGTTCTCAGTGATCTTCTGCAGTCCAGCTGGTAAATCAACCAGTGTCCATCAGTGGTTTGTCCGTTTGAGTCCGTACGGAACAGGAAGTTTAACACAAGATATATTTGTGAAATCATCAACTAACGCCGCCTTTTGTCCTTCCAGAACATCGATGCATAGAATCAGCCAAAATCCGCAACAAGTACCCTGACCGGGTCCCAGTGAGTGAACCGCCTGCAGATTTAGTCTATTTCGACCTGCCGCTCTGTAACCGAGACCTCTCTCTGTGTGTGTGTGTGTGTGTGTGTGTGTACCCGCCCCATCAGGTGATTGTGGAGAAAGTGTCGGGCTCACAGATCGTGGACATCGACAAGAGGAAGTACCTGGTCCCCTCTGACATCACAGTGGCTCAGTTCATGTGGATCATCAGGAAACGCATCCAGCTGCCCTCTGAGAAAGCCATCTTCCTGTTTGTGGACAAGACGGTGCCTCAGTCCAGGTCAGGGGCGCTTCTCATTATCAGTCATTCAAAAGGATTCAACCTGAGCGTATTGAAAGATTCTGTAAAATCAGCTTTCACCTCATTCAACATGAAGTTCTTTTAGGCTATGACTTACTTCTTTATTAAAGGAAATGTCAAACGGTAGCAACATGACATCTTTTTACGAGCACACAGCGTCGTCTTCAATATGCATCATTCTTCTAAACCCAAATATGTTTTATTTGAGGTCGTAAACGATAAAGAACCCAGTATCTGAGAAGCGAATACTTGGTATTTCAGGGACACAGTAAGTCATTGACGATCACCACATCACAGAGTCTACATGCTCATAAAAGGTAGTCGAGATAAAACACAAGTCAAATCACATTCATGGCTTTTATCAGCAGGACCTTTGTTCAATTGCAGTCTCTCTTTGCTGCGGGACTTTTAATCTCACTAATTGAACCGTGTCACTGCTTCTCCTTCATGATGCCGGTTAGAGAAAGTTAATGTTTGTTGTAATAAATGGCTCAAAGGAGCCGACATAAGATATGCAGGTAGAGGTGAGGGATGTTTTACTTTGGTTTTGACTGAATAGAAACCTGGAGAATGACGTAGAGAATATGCCGAGCACTAGAATAATCCTCACTTATGGTACTACTTATGAATAAAACAGCTAAATACATTAGCGGAAGGTTCCTGAGCCTCGCCAAGTGCTTATGATCAATCACGGCGATCAATAACGCCGCAGCCTCCTCTCCGCGTTGCAGCATCACGATGGGGCAGCTGTACGAGAAGGAGAAGGACGAGGACGGCTTTTTATACGTGGCCTACAGCGGGGAGAACACCTTCGGCTTTTAAGAGCAGACGCCGCGACCCCGAGCCGGCGCCGCACCCGTCCCCCTCATCCAATCACAGCCCTCACTCAGAGCCCCTGGAGAAGCCGCGGGGGAAACCCCACAGAGATTCAGAGACATGGAGGTACGGGCGGAGCGCTCACCTGACCGGACGCAGCGCTCCGCCTCGTCGGCTCCGGCCCGAGCTGCACCACTTCCCAAAAGATCCATAGATTCAGCTGTGTGTAGTGTGTTACAATTCTATTATTATTATTATCATCATTATTATTATTATTATTATTATCATTGTTTGTTGTGATCATTTTTCGAAGGAGCTTTAAATATTTTTATTTTTCGACATTTGAATTGAATGAATGCTTTTTAGTTATGCTTTCCTCTTTGAAGACAATATTTAAAAGAACATTACATTTAAATATTTGAAATTAAATTAGGATGACCTAACCAATAAAAATCCTAAAATTCAGTACGGCTGTGTTTTCTTTTCAAATTAACGATGGGTATTAGTTGTATTTTTGTGAAGTATTAATATATACTATTTCTTCATAAACATAATAACCAAAAGTCAATTTTCAAATAACGGTAATTTTCTGTTTTTCCCAATTCTACTGAATGAAGAATAATTTAATAATCTAAATACCAGTTTATATGAAATCAAAGGTGTCTTCATGCTGAATCCCACCAGGTGGCAATAGTGAGTTACCTTTAAAAATAAAACATTAAAAACCACATGAGCTGCTAGTCTGCAGCAGATAAAGTTTTAATTTGAGTTTGTTCAGCTTTAAATGAAATGAATGAGATTATTACAATCCATACATGAAATTAAAGATTGCTGAGGGAACGTCATTAAAAAATGTTGCAATGAAAATTAATGAATCATTTACTAAAATGTAATTCTACTAGTTTAAAAAACAAGTCAAAGTCTTGAAGAAAATCTGAATGAGAAACTTACTCCAAAAGTACATTCAGTACATTTAGAACTCAAATCCTTTACAATCCTGAGGTTCCTGTATTTCACTCAACTATTTCTTGCTGCTTTATAATTCTACTACACTTCACATTAGAAGGAAATATAAACATTAGTTGTTATTAATATTAATACACAATTTAAAACAACTAACATGTTATGAATAGAATAATTCAGTACTAATATGTTTTTTATTCTGAAATTGGTCCTTCTGCAAATTGAGTAGTTTTACTTTGAGTACATTTTGATGCAAATGCTTCATAAAGACAGAACTCATATTTGTGACAGCATTTTAATGTCTTAACTAAGATTACATTTAGTAAAATCTATCATGCTTTGCTCGTCCTTTATTCTCAATTCTCAATATACCATAAAACAATTTCATAGAATCCAGTTTGCACCAACAGGATGATGTCGGTATATTTAGAGAAGTGTTGGTAGTCTCACTCTAATTTGATCTTTCTGATCAACATGAGATACGACTGGGTAAAACGTATCTTTCAAAGTGTTAATTACCAAATTCGTATAATGCCATTGAAGAGACTGTAAAACCGACTCGGTAGTTTTCTTTTCCTCTTTTCACTTCTCCATTTCTCTGCAGCAGCTGTTCTTCGAACTAGCTGCACTCGCTTATTCTTAAAATCACAGGAAGAAAAAAGGAAGATCGTTCCTCTCAATCTTCTACCTGGAATCACATTTCTTGGACATCATTCTTCCCCAAAGGTCTTAGAACAGAAGTCCAAATTTTACATTGAAATATGTTGAATTTCATTCATTCAAGTTTTTACTTTATATTTTTTTAGATGTTCTCTTCATATTTCTCAAGTAAAACTATTCGCATTCAAGTAAGTACAAGTATAGTACTTTGTTACACAAGACAAAGAAAGACAGCAAATAAGTTACAGAATAGTCCAGCAGAAATATAAACATGCAAAATAACCTACAATTTCACTCATGTGGGCCTATATGATCATGAGGTCCGAATGCACACAGAATTGTACCAAATAATACACACTTGATGCAATTTTCATTGTTGTTTTGCAATAAAGGGGGATAATAGCCTTTTACTTATGTGTCCATCTTTAATGTACCCACCGTCATAGTCAGACACGGACAATAAGTCTACATAGCCGTGTGAAATCAATAATCAATGCTGTGATTTTACCATGTTGTTTTCATTAATATCGTGCTGTCAGTTAATACTGATACGAATGACATTTGTTAAATGTTCAAAAAGCTGGGCAGGAACAAGCTTGTTTTATTTATTACTATCATAGATAAATATTCCAGTATCTTATTTGTGGTATCGTATCGAAAGCATCGAGTATCGTAATATTTTGGCAGGTATAGTATCGAAGTCATAGTTTTGGTATCGTGACAACCCTAGTACTTAGTATATATTAGTATACTAACGATACCCTATATTTGCAACGTGACATCACTTCAATCCCAAATTCAATGGGACTTATCTGCCAAAATAACGTTTGTAGTGTGAAAGGTTTAAAACCTTCAATCGTGTTGTAAAATGTCCTTTTTGCTGAAAATACCTCTCTGTGTGTGTGTGTGCATGTGTATTTGTGTGTGTGCGTGTATGTGTGCCATTTAAGTATTGTTATATACAGAATTAAATTGGAAATACTCATGTGAATATGCGAAGTTACTTTCCACTTCTTTGGGGTTCCTCAGGGAATCAAACTCGGCCCGCTGCTCTTCTTCTTCACCCTTTTTTCTTATCTCCACCGTTTTTGTGTCAACGTTCCAGATGTATTCTTTATACCAAAAAGAAAAACGTATCTTCTCTTTTGCTGAATCAGGCGTCCATTAACATGGATCGAATAACGTTACTTCAGCAAATAACAGGAAGAAGAAAAGGGTACAAAATCTGTTCCGTGATTACATCATTTCGATCGTATAACCAGAATCATGAAGTACTAACTGTAGTTATTGCGAATTAATTCATCTTTGTGATAACGGTGTCAGTCTGTTCTCAGAAACGCTGATGAGACATTTCAGGAGGAGGAAGCTACGTGAAAATTAAATGATCTAAATAGTTCTTTTATTACTGATTTTATTCAGTAAAGAACAAAATGCCACTGAATGCAGGGAGACATACTACCTCATGAAGACATAGTACCTCATGGAGACATAGTACCTCATGGACTCATACTGTAGCGTTTGTGCGCAGCTCAGAGACATTTCTACATCCCTTCCCTTGTGATCTATCAAGGAAATCCTCTTCAGAGGATGAATGGAGGCCTTTGGAGACCTAGGCTGCATATTAAGGGTCCACAGAGCAGCTCCTTCGCGCTGCATCTTTTTTTAGTGAGTAAATGGGCTTCCATAGTTCTACGAATGCGTAACACTCAACAGAGACGATACAACAAATCACGCTTCATCTGCTACACTCACAGAAACAGAGGAAACCGCTCAAACCCGGTGCTGTCCCAACGATGGACGTCCCCTCACTGCCCTCAGTGGGACACACGATCCTCAGAAGCAGTTTGTGGCCGACATAACGCTACCAGAACCATGTTCTTCCCGGGCCGGCGCTCCTTGGTGGGACTGGTGGTCATGGGTCCAGGTTCGGGTTTCCTGGCGGATTGTAACTGTTGGGCTGCTGTTGCTCTCCATATGCATCTGTGTGACTTGTGAAGAGACCCTGACCAGTGATGAGACCCTGACTTGTGGCCCTGACCTGTGACGAGGCCCTGACCAGTGATGAGACCTTGACCTGTGATGAGACCCTGACCTGTGAACCTGACCTGTGATGAGCCCCAGACCTTTGATGAGACCCTGACCTATAATGAGACCCTGACCTGTGATGAGACCCAGACCTGTGAACCTGACCTGTGACGAGACCCTGGCCTGTGATGAGACCCTGACCGGTGATGAGACCCAGACCTGTTATGAGAAACTGACCTGTGATGAGACCCAGCCCTGTTATGAGACCCAGACCTGTTATGAGAAACTGACCTGTGACGAGACCCTGACTTGTGATGAGACCCTGACCTGTGATGAGACCCTGACCTGTGAACCTGACCTGTGATGAGACCCAGACCTGTTATGAGAAACTGACCTGTGACGAGACCTTGACCTGTAAACCTGACCTGTGACGAGACCCTGGCCTGTGATGAGACCCTGACCTGTGACGAGACCCTGGCCTGTGATGAGACCCTGACCTTTGATGAGACCCTGACCTGTGATGAGACCCAGACCTGTTATGAGAAACTGACCTGTGACCCTGACCTGTGATGAGACCCTGACCTGTGATGAGACCCAGACCTGTTATGAGAAACTGACCTGTGACCCTGACCTGTGATGAGACCCTGACCTGTGATGAGACCCTGACCTTTGATGAGACCCTGACCTGTGATGAGACCCAGACCTGTTATGAGAAACTGACCTGTGACGAGACCCTGACTTGTGATGAGACCCTGACCTGTGATGAGACCCAGACCTGTGAACCTGACCTGTGACGAGACCCTGGCCATTGATGAGACCCAGACCTGTTATGAGAAAGTGACCTGTGATGAGACCCAGACCTGTTATGAGAAACTGACCTGTGACGAGACCCTGACTTGTGATGAGACCCTGACCTGTGATGAGAAACTGGCCTGTGACCTTGACCTGTGATGAGACCCTGACCTGTGAACCTGACCTTTGATGAGACCTAGACATGTTATGAGAAACTGACCTGTGACGAGACCCTGACTTGTGATGAGACCCTGACCTGTGATGAGACCCTGACATGTGATGAGAAACTGACCTGTGACCTTGACCTGTGATGAGACCCTGACCTGTGAACCTGACCCGGTATGAGACCTAGACTTGTTATGAGAAACTGACCTGTGATGAGACCCTGACCTGTGATGAGACCCTGACATGTGATGAGAAACTGACCTGTGACCTTGACCTGTGATGAGACCCTGACCTTTGATGAGACCCTGACCTGTGATGAAACCCAGACCTGTTATGAGAAACTGACCTGTGACCCTGACCTGTGATGAGACCCTGACTTGTAATGAGGCCCTGACCTGTGATGAGACCCTTTATAGAGTTTTTGTTGTGGTTGTCAAAGGTTGTCCAGATGTTCATGTTTCTCATCAGACTGTTTGATATTAGATGGTAAATGTGTTAGATTATATTCATGGAATTTGTCTGATTATTATGTATCTAAACGCTCCAATGTAATGGGAAAATATATGTAACCCTTCAAATGTTTTGGGGATTGTGTGTCTCCTGATGTCTCCAGATGTCTCCAGATGTCTCCAGTCTCACGGCTGTAGTGTAACAATGAGCTGGTTCACATGTTGGATATAAGCAAGTTTTAATTCATTAAACAGAATGGCTCCTATCTATTCAACTTCATTAACAATGCAAATATATGTATGTAGAACATTATATTCTGTGAATGGCTTTTTTCTCTGAACAGAAATGTAGAAGCGAAAGCAGAAGAGGAAACACGCTTGCTGCTTTCTGAGAAAGCATCATGGGATGAATGGAGGTCTGTGAGACCTTGGCTGCATAAAGAGGAGCCTCCACAGAGCAGCTCTCCACCACAGAAGATCCAAGGCTGTGAACATGAAGACTCTCAACCCAGTCTCCAAAAAAAGCGTGAAATGGCTACGTTGGTCCACCGTGATAAACGTAGTCATGTTACGTTTTCCCCCAAAATAACGTTACTATGTTACGTTTCTTTTGGCCCATTCATTTACATTGCTTTGCAAATAGGTCACGTGACTATCAAGTTTCCCGGTAGCGAAAAGAAAAACATGGCGGACGGTCAGCATAATCTCCGTGAAAAACACAATATTTTAAGAAAGCATCAGCATTTGTATGCATTTCGATGGCATTTCTAGCGAGAAGTATGCGTTATTCTTTCATAATCTTCTATCAGAGACTGTAGAAGACCTTCCGTTTATTCGTTTCTGCGAAGATTTGAGTGTCCCTTTGGCAAAGCGTGGCTACGCAACGCCTTTAACGGCGCATTATTAAAAAAACACTTCCAGTGGGGGCGTTACCGTAAAGAAGCGTTCAGCCTTAAAGCCACTAATCGCCAAACAAAACAAACTCAAAGCACTCGAATCACATTATGACTTTTTAAACATAAATTCCGTTATTTTTATGAGTTTTCAATGAAAGAATGCATCATTTCCGGGGGTAGGCATGCCCGGGACATCCCGAATTATGGGCAATTTTGATTTGTCCAGCTTTTTGACAGCTCCAGTCCCGACTTCCAATCACAGCCTCCTAAATCAATGACGCGCCTAAAACTCTCGGATCGAACATTACGTCTTGTTTACATGGGAAAGGGGGGCGGGGCTTCGCCCTCAGAGCGGAGCGTCATTTCTCGCTCCACACGTCTCCTCTTTTTACTGGCCAGGAAAACGGGCGATCTATCCCACGTGGGTCTGGCTCCATTCCATTGGCTCTGACGAATCCATAGAGAGGCGGGACTTATAATTTGCCCGGCAAACGGAGAGATTTGAGCTGCATTGCTTCCACTGTGCGTGAAGTGGCCGTGAGGCCTCCACTAAAGTCTCTCTCTATTTGTTCTGCTTTACTCAATAAAAGTAAAACCTTTACAGATATACTGTCCACACACTAGGCTAACATAATGGAGACTTCCAGGCTTCGTCCTTTATGTTTTATGGGGATAAAGCCCCTGTAAGTAGTTTTTTCCCAAGCAAATCTGAGTTTCTTCTTTTTTTGTGTGTCCCATACAAATATCAAAATATATATACTGATTTTCACATCCAAACACACTCACTTATGTTCCCTTTTATCATGACAACAAGAAATTTCAAGATATACCTTTTGCTTTCATAAATCATACAGTTTTAGTGTGTAAATGCCCAGCAGTGTACGGTCCGAGGGCCCCTATCGGGCCACTTGTTAGATGGGTTTGATGGGTTACCGACTAAAATATATGCCCCCACCCCCTAACTTGATTTAGGTCTGTTGCCTCAGGGTAACTTGTAAATATAATAAGTCAAACAAGCAATGTAAGCATTAAGAAAGTAGTGCATTTTGAGCACATTAACCACAAATGGATTCAAACATAAATTCAAAAATATTAAACAAAGAAATGAAATGACCAACACTGTATGTACAAAATCCACATACAAAACATGTAAACTTAAAGGGCTTGTTTGTGTCAAATTTTATGGCATACACATTCAACTGGCCTACAATAACCTGAAGAATGTCTTAAAATACTGAAGGGGGGGACATGATATCATTAGAAATGTTATGCCAGAGGGAGCACAGAATGTATTGTGGGGTGTTCAACAAGGAGGATTTTCAACCTCTACTATGTCTCCATCCTCATCTTGATCGACAGACTCACTGTCACTATCATCAGACATGCGTTATCCTAGTTTTAGTGTGTAAATGCAATTTCCAGCATGAGACCTAAAAAACGCCTACAGGAATAAAAGGGTTAAACCAGATACAACTTGCTTGTTTGACTTATTTGACTTATTATATTTACAAGTTTCCCTGAGGCAGTTAGGGGGTGGGGGCATAAATTTTAGTCAGTAACCCATCCAACCCATCTTAAAACTCAGTCGAAGGAGTCTAACGCCGGAGTCACAGGGTGCAACAAAACTCTGTAGTGAAAAAAGTGAAGGCCGAGGCATGCTGGGTGAGGTGCGATCCCGGCCCTTTTGGGACAGTGTTGTGCCTGAACGCGTTCATAAACTTGTTGATATTTTGGGCGAACGTGAACTCAACGTACTGTATTAATGCCCGATGAACGTCACTGTTCTCGTTCATTCTGGTGTCTATGAACGGCGCGTTCGTTCAGCTTAACATCGTTCAATGGGGTACCAGATTTCTATAGAAAACACACCATAAACGCGCATTAATAAGTGTAGCAAAGAGGCGGCGTATAATAATTTTAAAGAGTTTATGAAGTTACTGACAAGGTCGGTGAGGATGGGAGGAATCTGACCTTTCTTTGCAAACATTTGCACCTTAATGATTACTGTCCTGTTTTTCTTTTAATAATTCCTTATTTAAAAAAGACCATTTAAGCAGCATGTGTTTGAGAATGTAGTGTAGGGGTAAACTCTGCAACTGCTGCTAGTGTGGAGTGAATAGACAGCAACATAGCATCAAAGAATCATTAGGGAAATGCTGTCCCCTCAATGCTAATGTAAACCCTGGTTGGATAAGGATTCAAATTGGATAAGAAGATTAAATCTGATGCATAGCTTCAGTGTTAAAACTGATAAAATAATTGCTGTCTGTGGTTCTGGGCTGTGGCAATAATTTAAAAAAAAAATAGCTCGCAGCAACGTATGGAAAAAAAGAACTGAACTAGTTCATTTTTTGGAACCGTGAACTTAGTTCAAATATTTTGAATTATGAACTGAACTAGTTCCTTTTTAAAATTTGTAAACTAAACTTTGAACTAGTTAATGTAGAAAGTAAACTTTCCCAACACTGGCTATAGGACCCCGGAAGATGATGAACTATGCCTGGGAAGGGCGAAGCCATGCCGGTACGAGCATGATGTGCAAATTAGTCGTCAGATCAAAGTATAGTAGTGATAGACTAATCGAACCATCTAACAAGTGGCCCGATAGGGGCCCCCGGACCGTACACTGCTGGGCATTTACACACTGTATGATTTATGAAAGCAAAAGGTATATCTTGAAATTTCTTGTTGTCATGATAAAAGGGAACATAAGTGAGTGTGTTTGGATGTGAAAATCAGTATATATATTTTGATATTTGTATGGGACACACAAAAAAAGAAGAAACTCAGATTTGCTTGGGAAAAAACTACTTACAGGGGCTTTATCCCCATAAAACATAAAGGACGAAGCCTGGAAGTCTCCATTATGTTAGCCTAGTGTGTGGACAGTATATCTGTAAAGGTTTTACTTTTATTGAGTAAAGCAGAACAAATAGAGAGAGACTTTAGTGGAGGCCTCACGGCCACTTCACGCACAGTGGAAGCAATGCAGCTCAAATCTCTCCGTTTGCCGGGCAAATTATAAGTCCCGCCTCTCTATGGATTCGTCAGAGCCAATGGAATGGAGCCAGACCCACGTGGGATAGATCGCCCGTTTTCCTGGCCAGTAAAAAGAGGAGACGTGTGGAGCGAGAAATGACGCTCCGCTCTGAGGGCGAAGCCCCGCCCCCCTTTCCCATGTAAACAAGACGTAATGTTCGATCCGAGAGTTTTAGGCGCGTCATTGATTTAGGAGGCTGTGATTGGAAGTCGGGACTGGAGCTGTCAAAAAGCTGGACAAATCAAAATTGCCCATAATTCGGGATGTCCCGGGCATGCCTACCCCCGGAAATGATGCATTCTTTCATTGAAAACTCATAAAAATAACGGAATTTATGTTTAAAAAGTCATAATGTGATTCGAGTGCTTTGAGTTTGTTTTGTTTGGCGATTAGTGGCTTTAAGGCTGAACGCTTCTTTACGGTAACGCCCCCACTGGAAGTGTTTTTTTAATAATGCGCCGTTAAAGGCGTTGCGTAGCCACGCTTTGCCAAAGGGACACTCAAATCTTCGCAGAAACGAATAAACGGAAGGTCTTCTACAGTCTCTGATAGAAGATTATGAAAGAATAACGCATACTTCTCGCTAGAAATGCCATCGAAATGCATACAAATGCTGATGCTTTCTTAAAATATTGTGTTTTTCACGGAGATTATGCTGACCGTCCGCCATGTTTTTCTTTTCGCTACCGGGAAACTTGATAGTCACGTGACCTATTTGCAAAGCAATGTAAATGAATGGGCCAAAAGAAACGTAACATAGTAACGTTATTTTGGGGGAAAACGTAACATGACTACGTTTATCACGGTGGACCAACGTAGCCATTTCACGCTTTTTTTGGAGACTGGGTTGAGACTCTGGTGCCTCTCTACCTCCTCCTCTGCATCCTGGGGTCCCTCTCAGCCGGTCAGTACCTCCTTTCCTCTGCAAAGCTTCTCAACTCTTTCACTTTTCTAAATGTTTACACTGTGGGTTTATTTTAGCACCGGCCGCCCTGTCGATGATGGAGGTTGAATGCTGTCTGCAACACGATAAGATCCACGTGCCCAAAAACAAGGTGATCCACATCAAGATGTCCTCAGGGGACTGCTCAATCAAGGCCATCATGTAAGTGAGCACACACCTTATAGCGTGCAAACACCTTATAGCGTGCACACACCTTATAGCGTGCACACATCTTATAGCGTGCACACATCTTATAGTGCGCACAAATCGTATAGCGTGCACACACCTTATAGTGTGCACGCACCTTATAGCGTATAGCAATTTCTAGGATGTAAATATGAATATTTTTATAAAGTCAGGTTCAAAATGTTTTATTCATTCTGTTAATAAAATAGTAACTAAATCTTGGAAAATCCTTTTACCACCTCATGAGACAGAAAATACTTATAAAGAAAATCTATTCATGAAAACTTTAAATAATAGAGAAAAATTGAACTAGAATGTTTAATAGATATATTTTAACATCTAATTTAAAACCACAATATTTCTTTAAGCAAAATATTGGCAAAAATATTTAGCACAAAATATAAATGATTAAAGTACTTTCAGGGGCGACAACAGTAGGTATAAATACAAGTACACGCATCAGTGGTAATAACACTTCTCCACCAGAGGAAGCTGTTGTGTCCCAAATGGAAAAAATACCATTCAAGCAAAATTGTAATGAATAATGTTAGTTATTGAGGTTTTACCGATATCGTTTGGTTCATCTTTTTACCCACATCTCAGTGTCTCCCCTTGAATACTTGTTTTTACTTTCTAACTTATTACATTAACAGCTGCCCTAGGCACTTTTACAAATTATTATAAAGTACATCTTTACCTCGACACCCAACAGCTTTTTAATGATGGTAATTTATGCAAATGTGTGTGTTACTAACAATGTACACTATGTGTGTGTTTCTTGCAGAATCACAACTGAAAAGAGGAAGTTTTGCATCGATTCTGAATCGACTTTTGCAAAGAGACAGTTGGCAGCATTTCAGAAGCGACTTGGTACTACTACAACTGCTGGTACTTCACGTCCCAGAAATGTAATGACGTCCAGCTCCTTTGTGCTTCGTGATGCCACGCAGAGCACAACCATTCACCGATGATCACACAGAAAACCAACCAAACGTTTATGTGCTATTGAAATGTATTTTTATATGTCAAACAGGACATGACTCAATATTCATCACTCTGCAAATGACTCCTGTGTTTTAATGTATTACTTTCAGATGACAAGATGTATAAATGCTACAAGCTGTACAAGCCCTTTCAAAATAAAAGCTTTATTTTTTGCATTAAATGTTCAGCTCTCCTTATTTTGGAGGAACAAAGACGAAGGCAGAGCAAAACGATGTCATTTAAAAAAGGGAAATGTCCACTTCGACAGGTTGAAGGTACTCGTGTATAATAATGGAGTACTTTCCTTCAGTATTTCCATTCTTTGCTTCTTTAGGCTCAGAAAAGAGGAGGCGTAGGATAACAGGTGCCTGTCAGTGAATTCATAATGTCTCCATTGTTTGTGGTCTGAGGGGAAGTGATGGTGCCACCGGTGCATCGTGTATTCTTTTATAATACGGGTAGATGAAATCAAGCGCTCTGATTGGTTGAGAGTGAGTCACAGGGTGTACTGAATTGAGCCATAATGTACCTGTTTCAGTGCGGTGATCAAAATATAAAATAAAAATGAATGTCAATCGCCTGGCTAATCATCAACCACTTTCTGTAGGCTGCTGAAATGCGATACACAAAGTTTGGTGTCTACAACTTGT
Source organism: Pungitius pungitius (assembly GCF_949316345.1). Lineage (NCBI taxonomy): Eukaryota > Metazoa > Chordata > Actinopteri > Perciformes > Gasterosteidae > Pungitius > Pungitius pungitius. The sequence goes on from NC_084903.1 coordinate 23,572,787, forward strand.
GTTGTGCTGAAAGGCAGCTGTTAACTTAAAATGTCACGGACAACTGTATCATAAAAGAAATAAGGTTTGCCAATCCTACCCATATTAACCCATTATTTACGATAAAGTACAGCCTCTCGTACATTATTGCCTAAATCTTTTAGATATATTTATCTACAGCAGGGGGGGCAAACTTTTTGACTCACGGGCCACAATGGGTTCTAAAATTTGACATAGGGGCCGGGAACAAATGGATGAGGCGTTTGTGTGAGTTGATATAAATGACATGTGAAAAATCATTACATGAAAGGCTTTGGCTTTTAACAAGTAGCAAAGCATTTATTTTCAAGGATATTTAACAAATTTCCAAGGGTGTAAAGCTCCGCCGACTTCATGAGGACAAGAGACCTAAACGCAACACTTTGTTGTCTTTGTCTGTTTACTTGCAAGGCTTTTGATACGACCAACGGACCTTTATTGTTGCTTGTCCCAACAAAAGAGACCCCTTAACGTCCTACAATCAGTGCAATACATTATTTGTAGGCTGGATCATGAACCAGCCATTCTCAACAGCCCAGGTAGCCAGCAGACTCGATCGTATTGCGGCTGAGTGTTGGCTAGTTCGGCTGTGTTCCGGCTCGATGCGGCCAGATGTAAGCCAGCTTTGGCCCATTTCATTCATGCCATATCTGGCCCAAATGTTACCGGTACAGATATGGCCCTATTCTGGCTCAGACATGGCCACCGGGTTTATCGGCAACCAGCACTGAAACAAGCTCTGGCCCGTTGATGGCTGCCAAACCTGGGCCAGATCAGGCAATGTAAAATTGGGCCTAAACTGGTTGAGACATGGCAGCCAGGTTTATCGACAAGCAGCACTGAAACAGGTTCTTGGCCGTTGATGGCTTCCAGACCTGGGTTGAATCTGTCATTATAGCAACGGGCCTAAACTGGTTGAGACATGGCAGCGGGGTTTATCGGCAACCAGCACTGAAACAGGTTCTGGCCCATCTATGGCTGCAGAATCTGGGCCATATCTGGCATTATACAAACAGGCCTATTCTGTTTGAGACATGGCCGCTGGGTTTATCGGCAATGAGCACTGAAACGGGATCTGGCCGGTTTATGGCTGCCAAACCAAGGCCAAATCAGGCAATGTAAAATTGGGCCTATATAGGTTGAGACATGGCAGCCGGGTTTATCGGCAACCAGCACTAAAACACGCTCCGGCCCGTTGATGGCTTCCAGACCTGAGTTGAATCTGTCATTATAGCAATGGGCCTAAACTGGTTGAGACATGGCAGCGGGGTTTATCGGCAACCAGCAATGAAACAGGTTCTGGCCCGTCTATGGCTGCAGAATCTGGGCCATATCTGGCATTATACAAACGGGCCTATTCTGATTGAGACATGGCCGCTGGGTTTATCGGCAATGAGCACTGAAACAGGATCTGGCCCGTTTATGGCTGCCAAACACCAGGGGGAAGAGTCTCACGAGATGAGATGATGCGGCATAGGAGCTACCAGGAGTGTACGGCCAATAGCTTTTCTCCTGAATAGCTATTGGCCGAATATGGTTATCGAGTGTAATTGCTAGATTGATTACAGCGTCCAGGGAGTCAGACTCGTCCCGAACAGAAAGTTCATCCTTATGCTGTTTCGACGAGCTGTGTGGAAAAACGCCTCGTAAGTCCTTGTCACCACAGCCAGACCCTGCTGCCAGCACCCGGATCTCCACCGAGTACTGCGCCACACTTCTTTGGATCTGTCTAAGATTGAGCAAACGTTTAGCAGGATTTCCAGCACAAACATAATGGTCAAAAACTTCACTCAGTTAATTTATAAAACAAGCATAGGTAACAAAACTGATCCCACCCCTCCCAACAAAGCCTTAGTCCTGTCACATACAATAACATAGCCTCATCGGAGGCGAGGTGACGGGTTGTCAAGCGAATACCAGTGAAACCTGGACAAGGAATCCTTTGTATCCAGGAAAAGTATTTATTGTGTTAATAAAATAGTAATTAAATCTTGGAAAATCCTTTTACCACCTCATGAGACAGAAATGTGTGTGTTACTAACAATGTACACTATGTGTGTGTTTCTTGCAGAATCACAACTGAAAAGAGGAAGTTTTGCATCGATCCTGAATGGATTTCTGCAAAGAGACAGTTGGCAGCATTTAAGAAGCGACTTGGTACTACTACTACTGCTGGTACTTCACGTCCCAGAAATGTAATGACGTCCAGCTCCTTTGTGCGTCGTGATGCCACGCAGAGCACAACCATTCACCGATGATCACACAGAAAACCAACCAAACGTTTAATGTGAAATGACTTCTGCTATTGAAATGTATTTGTATATGTCATACAGGACATGACTCAATTTTCATCACTGTGCAAATGGCTCCTGAGTTTTAATGTATTACTTTCAGATGACAAGATGTATAAATGCTACATGCTGTACAAGCCTTTTCAAAATACTTTTTTTTTGCAATAAATGTTCCGCTCTCCTTATTTTGGAGGAATAAAGACAAAGGCAGAGCAAGTTTATGGTGCCAGCAGTGAGGCACTGACTCTTTCAAAGTCAGATTTACAAATTAAACAAAGTAGCATAAATTCACCATTCAACTGGCTGCTTGCACATTGGTTATGTTTCATATACCCTATCGTGTATTCTTTTAAAATTCAGGTAGATGAAATCAAGGTTGAGAGTGAGTCACGGGGTTTACTGAATTAAGCCATAATGTACCTGTTTCAGGACTTTGGTCTTTTACAACTGTAAGAACTAATGAAAACATAGGGTGTATTCAGGGGTTCAATTTTTACACATCCTGCAATTTTGGTGAGGGCAGGCCAAGCCATTTGAAAGTTATAATTCTTGCCAGATTAAGCCACACCACTTGCAAAATTCATTAACCGTAATATCTTCTTAAAAACATAAGACCGGTTAGAAATGATCATATAGATGTTTAAAGGGTGAGAAGTTCATGCTATATGAGAAATATGGAGCAGATTAGATAAAGTATGGTCGAGTTAAAACAACTTCAACATTCGTGGCGAATGGTGTTTTTTTGAAAATGCTCCCTACACACATAGTTTGACAATTCTTCTGGCAAAATGCAGTTTTTAGAGCCTAAGGTCTCAAGATCACACTTTTGAAAAAAATCGGGTTAAATCCCTGGGAGGAGCTCGGCCTTTTACAACTGTAAGAAATCATGAAAAAAGGCCAAAAACAGGCCAAAAAGGCAGATTTTCAACCATTAATTACAGCTCCCCCTATTCTTCAAAAATTATGAAAAGATTCAGGTGTGTTCAGGGGTTCAATGTTTACATGTGCTATAATTTTGGTGAAGGCAGGCCAAGTTATTTGGAAGGGTGTGGCTTAATCAACCAGATTAAGAGAAATATGCAAAGTTAATTAGCCCATATTTCATCAAAACAATGAGTTATCAGCACCATTCTTATATATCAAGGGCACATTGACCCAATAATTCTCCACCGAAGGTTTCGTGACAATCAGACTCAGCTTTTAGGATTAAATTGAAAAAAATGGGTTTTTCAAAAATTCAAAATGGCGGGAAATCTAGTTAGGCGCATTTGTATACCATGATTGACTTTTTGTAGAGCATGTTGAAGAGCACCTGTGTGCCAACTTTCAAGATCATCGGACATCGGGGGCAGAAACTGGCCACCAAAATTGCAGAATGTGTAAACATTTAACCCTGAACACACCCTAATTTTTTCATAATTTTGCTGCATTTAATCATTAAAGATGAACCTTTTTGGCATATTTTCATTATTTCTTACAGTTGTAAAAGAATCAATTTTCAAATAATTTCCCGTTTACCTTTTAGTTTTTCCTAATTCTACTGACTGAATAATAATTGAATCAAAAGCTAGATCTCTTATCTTCCTCTTTAAGAAAACGACTTTTCCATAATGAACAGAGATCATCTGGGGAGCGACCGGTCTGAATTTGAGTGTGTGTAGCGTACACATATTCATGTATGTTAATGGAGCACAGTAAGTGACCAGGGCCATTTGTGTACATTTTAAATTTCTCAGGACGCTGTTAAACTCATTTAATTTAAATATTGTGTGATTGTAAGGATTGATTGTTATCTAAATACAAGCTTAAAGCCTAATATCAAAGGTGTCTTTGTGCTGAAACCCACCAGGTGGCAATAGTGAGTTACCTTTAAAATAAAACATTAAAAACCACATGAGCTGCTAGCCTGCAGCAGATAAAGTTTTAATTTGAGTTTGTTCAGCTTTAAATGAAATGAATGAGATTATTACAATCCATACATGAAATTAAAGATTGCTGAGGGAACGTCATTAAAAAATGTTGCAATGAAAATTAATGAATCATTTACTAAAATGTAATTCTACTAGTTTAAAAAACAAGTCAAAGTCTTGAAGAAAATCTGAATGAGAAACTTACTCCAAAAGTACATTCAGTACATTTAGAACTCAAATCCTTTACAATCCTGAGGTTCCTGTATTTCACTCAACTATTTCTGGCTGCTTTATAATTCTACTACACTTCACATTAGAAGGAAATATAAACATTAGTTGTTATTAATATTAATACACAATATAAAACAACTAACATGTTATGAATAGAGTAATTCAGTACTAATATGTTTTTTATTCTGAAATTGGTCCTTCTGCAAATTGAGTAGTTTTACTTTGAGTACATTTTGATGCAAATGCTTCATAAAGACAGAACTCATATTTGTGACAGCATTTTAATGTCTTAACTAAGATTACATTTAGTCAAATCTATCATGCTTTGCTCGTCCTTTATTCACAATTCTCAATATACCATAAAACAATTTAATAGAATCCAGTTTGCACCAACAGGATGATGTCGCTCGCTATATTTAGAGAAGTGTTGGTAGTCTCACTCTAATTTGATCTTTCTGATCAACATGAGATACGACTGGGTAAAACGTATCTTTCAAAGTGTTAATTACCAAATTCATATAATGCCATTGAAAAGACTGTAAAACCGACTCGGTAGTTTTCTTTTCCTCTTTTGACTTCTTCATTTCTCTGCAGCAGCTGTTCTTCGAACTAGCTGCACTCGCTTATTCTTAAAATCACAGGAAGAAAAAAGGAAGATCGTTCTTCTCAATCTTCTACCTGGAATCACATTTCTTGGACACCATTCTTCCCCAAATGTCTTAGAAAAGAAGTCAAAACTTTACATTGAAATATGTTAAATTTCATTCATTCAAGTTTTTACTTTTTTTTTAGATGTTCTCTTCATATTTCTCAAGTAAAACTATTCACATTCAAGTAAGTACAAGTATAGTACTTTGTAACACAAGACAAAGAAAGACAGCAAATAAGTTACAGAATAGTCCAGCAGAAATATAAACATGCAAAATAACCTACAATTTCACTCATGTGGGCCTATATGATCATGAGGTCCGAATGCACACAGAATTGTACCAAATAATACACACTTGATGCAATTTTCAAGGTTGTTTTGTAATAAAGGGGGATAATAGCCTTTTACTTATGTGTCCATCTTTAATGTACCCACCGTCATAGTCAGACACGGACAATAAGTCTACATAGCCGTGTGAAATCAATAATCAATGCTGTGATTTTACCATGTTGTTTTCATTAATATCTTGCTGTCAGTTAATACTGATACGAATGACATTTGTTAAATGTTCAAAAAGCTGGGCAGGAACAAGCTTGTTTTATTTATTACTATCATAGATGAATTTTCCAGTATCTTATTTGTGGAATCGTATCGAAAGCATCGAGTATCGTAATATTTTGGCAGGTATAGTATCAAAGTCATAGTTTTGGTATCGTGACAACCCTAGTACTTAGTATACATTAGTACACTAACGATACCCTATATTTGCAACGTGACATCACTTCAATCCCAAATTCAATGGGACTTATTTGCCAAAATAACGGTTGTAGTGTGAAAGGACTAAAAACTGCAATCGTGTTGTAAAATGTCCTTTTTACTGAAAATACCTCTCTGTGTGTGTGTGTGCATGTGTGTTTGTGTGTGTGCGTGTATGTGCGCCATTTAAGTATTGTTATATACAGAATTAAATTGGAAATTCTCATGTGAATATGCAAAGTTACTTCCCACTTCTTTGGGGTTCCTCAGGGTATCAAACTCGGCCCGCTGCTCTTCTTCTTCACCCTTTTTTCTTCTTCTCCACCGTTTTTATTTCAACGTTCCAGATGTATTCTTTATACCAAAACGAAAAACGTATCTTCTCTTTTGCTGAATCAGGCGTCCATTAACATGAATCGAATAACGTTACTTCTGCAAATAACAGGAAGAAGAAAAGGGTACAAAATCGGTTCCGTGATTACATCATTTCGACTGTATAACCAGAATCATGAAGTACTAACTGAAGTTATTGCGAATTAATTCATCTTTGTGATAACGGTGTCAGTCTGTTCTCAGAAACGCTGATGAGACATTTCAGGAGGAGGAAGCTACGTGAAAATTAAATGATCTAAATAGTTCTTTTATTACTGATTTTATTCAGTAAAGAACAAAAAGCCACTGAATTCAGGAAGACATAGTACCTCATGGAGACATAGTACCTAATGGACTCATACTGTAGCGCTCATTTCTACATCCCTTCCCTTTTGATCTATCAAGGAAATCCTCTTCAGAGGATGAATGGAGGCCTTTGGAGACCTAGGCTGCATATTAAGGGTCCACAGAGCAGCTCCCTTGCGTTGCATCTTTTTTTAGTGAGTAAATGGGCTTCCATAGTTCTACGAATGCGTAACACTCAACAGAGACGATAACGCTACCAGAACCATGTTCTTCCCGGGCCGGCGCTCCTTGGTGGGACTGGTGGTCATGGGTCCAGGTTCGGGTTTCCAGGCGGATTGTGACTGTTGGGCTGCTTTTGCTCTCAATATGCATTTGTGTGACCTGTGATGAGACCCTGACCTGTGATGAGACCCTGACCTTTGACCCTGACCTGTGACGAGACCCTGACCTTTGATGAGACCCTGACCTCTGATGAGACCCTGACCTCTGATGACACCCTGACCTGTGAACCTGACCTTTGATGAGACCCTGACCTCTGATGAGACCCTGACCTTTGATGACACCCTGACCTGTGAACCTGACCTTTGATGAGACCCTGACCTGTGACCGTGACCTGTGATGATACCCATTTTAGAGTTTTTGTTGTGTCGGTTTTTGGGATCAAAAGTGGTCTGTGAACTGAGGGATACTTTATATAAGATATATACATATATGTATTCTTGGCAGTCTAATGAGCATTTAGCTGTTAATAAATGCATTATTTGATTCAGAGACTTTGTTCTTAATATCCAATTGTTCAAATCTTCCTCCTGTCTTCTTCAAATGTTCAGTTATATCAAACGTTTAGACAACAAATTGTGATTAAAGTATCAAAAGTTGAAATATTTATTCATTAAACAGAATGGCTCCTATCTATTCAACTTCATTAACAATGCAAATATATGTATGTAGAACATTATATTCTGTGAATGGCTTTTTTCTCTGAACAGAAATGTAGAAGCGAAAGCAGAAGAGGAAACACGCTTGCTGCTTTCTGAGAAAGCATCATGGGATGAATGGAGGTCTGTGAGACATTGGCTGCATAAAGAGGAGCCTCCACAGAGCAGCTCTCCACCACAGAAGATCCAAGGCTGTGAACATGAAGACTCTGGTGCCTCTCTGCCTCCTCCTCTGCGTCCTAGAATCCCTCTCAGCCGGTCAGTACCTCCTTTCCTCTGCAAAGCTTCTCAACTCTTTCACTTTTCTAAATGTTTACACTGTGGGTTTATTTTAGCACCGGCCGCCCTGTCGATGATGGAGGTTGAATGCTGTCTGCAACACAATAAGATCCACGTGCCCAAAAACAAGGTGATCCACATCAAGATGACCTCAGGGGACTGCCCACTCAAGGCCATCATGTAAGTGAGCACACATCTAGCGTGCGCACATCTTATAGCGTGAACACACCTTATAGCATGTACGCACCTTATAGCGTGCACGCACCATATAGCGTGCACACCTCTTATAGTGTGCACACATCTTATAGCGTGCATGCACCTCATAGCGTGAACACATCTTATAGTGTGCACACATCTTATAGCGTGCATGCACCTCATAGCGTGAACACATCTTATAGTGTGCACACATCTTATAGTGTGCACACATCTTATAGCGTTTATGCACCTCATAGCGTGAACACATCTTATAGTGTGCACACATCTTATAGCGTGCACGCACCTCATAGCGTGAACACATCTTGTAAGAGGCACACATCTTAAAGTGTGCACACATCTTATAGGGTGCACACACCTCAGCTGATATTAAGTCAAGCTGCTGTGTTCAAGTTACATTTTAGAAAAGAGCAAAATTCCAAAATAAAAGCAGGTGACGCTGCAGCTGAATATATTTCACCTGTAGAACTTCATCATTTGATTATTAACATAATTATTACTATTTGTATTAAATATGTAATAATTGGATCAATTTCCAGGATCTAAATAGGAATATTTTTATAAAGTCAGATTTAAAAAATGTATTTATTTTGTTAATAAAATAGTAATTAAATCTTGGAAAATCCTTTTACCATCTCATGAAACAGAAAATCTATTCATGAAAACTTTAAATAATACAGAAAAATTAAACTAGAAAGTTAAATAGATTTATTTTAACATATTTTCTTTAAGCAAAATATTGGCAGGAATATTTAGCACAAAATATAAATGATTAAATGACTTTCAGGAGCGACAACAGTAGGTATAAATACAAGTACACGCATCAGTGGTAATAACACTTCTCCACCAGAGGAAGCTGTTGTGTCCTAAATGGAAAAAATACCATTCAAGCAAAATTGTAATGAATAATGTTAGTTATTGAGGTTTTACCGATATCGTTTGGTTCATCTTTTTACCCACATCTCAGTGTCTCCCCTTGAATACTTGTTTTTACTTTCGAACTTATTACATTAACAGCTGCCCTAGGCACTTTTACAAATTATTATAAACTACAACTTTACCTCGTCACGCAACAGCTTTTCGATGATTGTTAATTTATGCAAATGTGTGTGTTACTAACAATGTACACTATGTGTGTGTTTCTTGCAGAATCACAACTGAAAAGAGGAAGTTTTGCATCGATCCTGAATTGATTTCTGCAAAGAGACAGTTGGCGGCATTTCAGAAGCGACTTGGTACTACTACTGCTGGTACTTCACGTCCCAGAAATGTAATGACGTCCAGCTCCTTTGTGCGTCGTGATGCCACGCAGAGCACAACCATTCACCGATGATCACACAGAAAACCAACCAAACGTTTATGTGCTATTGAAATGTATTTTTATATGTCAAACAGGACATGACTCAATATTCATCACTCTGCAAATGGCTCCTGTGTTTTAATGTATTACTTTCAGATGACAAGATGTATAAATGCTACAAGCTGTACAAGCCCTTTCAAAATAAAAGCTTTATTTTTTGCATTAAATGTTCAGCTCTCCTTATTTTGGAGGAACAAAGACGAAGGCAGAGCAAAACGATGTCATTTAAAAAAGGGAAATGTCCACTTCGACAGGTTGAAGATACTCGTGTACAATAATGGAGTACTTTCCTTCAGTATTTCCATTCTTTGCTTCTTTAGACTCAGAAAAGAGGAGGCGTAGGATAACAGGTGCCTGTCGGTGAATTCATAATGTCTCCATTGTTTGTGGTCTGAGGGGAAGTGATGGTGCCAGCAGGGAAAAAGGCTCTTTAAGAACTCTCCATCTGTCAGCATCACGGGACCAACCGGCCACTCAGCCTTCATTTAAATAATAATTCTGTCTGATGGAAAAAGGCCGGCTGCCTTTAATGTGAAGTGTCAGAATGATGGTGGTAATATTGATGAATCGAGAGGCGCAGAAGTTATTATAAGTTATAAGTAAGTACATCAGTACTTTAGTGTTTAGCTCTAGTACTTCAAGGCACTACCTCTATTTTAGATGCGTTATACTTCTACCTCAGAGGTAAGTAGTGTCACTCCACTACATCTCGGAGGTAGATCTACACCAGGTTTCTTTTTAAATGAACCTGGTTCACACAGAACAGAATGTAAAGATCATTTCCGTTAGTTTGCATTGACTTACATTCATCTCCTTCACAAAAGAAGGGTGCAGTTTAACACCAAAGCGGGTCTGACTGTGAGGCCCTGCTGTGGAATGACACGTCTCCTAAAGGGACACTACCACGCTGCTTGTTGCATGTTTTAGTTGAACTCGAGCTTCGTGGTCGGGAGGTGCAGTGAGAGAACTATACTTTCCTAACTTTGAGAACAAGCCACTCACACACTGAGGCAGTTAGAAATAAGCAATCGAGTTTATTGTCAATTGGTTGGAAAAACAGCAAGACAAGAGCAAAACAAAAACACATAGTGACATTAAAGCTCCATTGAATACACGACTTCTCCTCAGCATATGGAAGGTGTTTGAATACCTTCCAGAGAGAGAAAGAATATCCACTTGAAAATAAACATCAACTGAGACGGGACACATATGCTGTGAAACCTTACATCCATAATGTAAGAAGAACAACGCATCCTTCAGACGTGTAATTATACAAACACTAAGTGAACACTTAAGTAATGGATGAAGTGACTTGATTTGTTTGTGCTTGTATTTGTTTCTCTGTATTTTTGTATTTTCCTCTCACTCACATTTTCATCCACCTTTTACATTATTACAAATTCCTCATTTAATCTGCAAACAATATAAAAATATGACAAAACAAGACAAGAAATCTAGCCCAATGTTAAAAAGATGTCTAACGCTAGCTGGAACCGCTAAAATAACCAGAAATCTAACATCTAGTGTCAATCGGTGCTAACGTGTTAGCGAGGCTAACGAGCTTGTTCCTTATATCAATGAACTTATTATAGACATTCAAGTGTCTCCTACCAATACTAGTAGATGTTATATCACATATATTCCATACATTTTCTGAACTACTCTCAGTAAAGGTTTTATTTGCTGATATGAAGAAGAAAGCTTAGTTTAACCTGATGGGTGTCACATAGTTTGATGAATTAAAGCATGAATCCAGGACGTGAGCAGAAAATAACTTTAAGCTCACTCACTGTCCACGATGTAACAGTCTATAGCGGTCTAAATGTGCTTCTACAGGACAGAGTATGTCGTCGCCATTTTCTAACAGGTGACCATGGAACGAAAGCGCCTTGCGCTTAGCGACCCGCTAGAACGCCGTCGGTGGCACCGGCGCTTGGAGCCTCTCGCTTGGAATCAGCCCGTCGTCGTTTCTCTTGAACCTGTTCGGGGAGAATTCGGCCTTGGACCGACTCTCCTCCCACTCGGCGGCGATCTCCTCGCCCCGCTCCTCCTTCCACAGCTGCTCGTACTCCTGCTTCAGCTCCTGGTACGAGCGGGAGAAGGTGTGGAAGATGGAGGTGGCGGGGAACGCCATGATGAGGATGCCGCTCAGGATGCTGGTCAGCGCCACCATCTGTCCGGGGATGCTGCGCGGCACCATGTCGCCGTACCCCACCGTGGTCATGGAGATGATGGCCCACCAGTAGGAGGCCGGGATGCTGCTGAAGCTGTGCTGGGGGTGCGTGGCGGCGAACGGCGCCAGCTCGCTCTCCGCCAGGTGCACCAGGGGCGAGAAGAGGGTGACGGCCACGCAGACGAACAGCAGCAGCAGGCCGAACTCCCTCATGCTGCGCTGCATGGTCATCCCCAGCGTCTGCAGGCCCAGCGAGTGGCGGGCGAGGCGCATCACGTAGAGGATGCGCAGGGCGCGCAGCAGGCGCAGGATCAGGCTCAGCTTGTCCAGGTAGCCTCTGCCGGCGCCCACGGCCACCACGTCGTCCCGCGACCCTTCCCTGACGTCCACGACCAGGGACACGTAGTAGGGCAGGATGGCGATGGCGTCGATGATGTTGAGGGGGCCGCGGGCGAAGGCCAGCTTGCTCCGAGCGTTGACGAACCGCAGCAGGAACTCCAGAGTGAACCACGCCACGCAGATGGACTCCACCACGAACATGCTCTGGCACTTCTGGGAGCACTCGCCCTGCGGACACGCACACGGGGACACGCGGTGACGGGAAGACACGCACACGGGGACACGCCCGCCATTTTTTCAGAGGCGGACTCAGTTTAACCAGCGTGGTTAAGCCATTATTAGAGAGAATAACGTCCCCCTGGTGATGAGGCCTAAAAGTTAACGCAATAGGTCTTCATAGTTCTCTGTTGCTATGGTACCCAAGCAGAGGGCATTGTGGGAAATGCTGGGAAATACAAACACTTGAATGAATGAATACAAGAATGCATTTTAACCCTTTAACTCTCTGCTCCACCGTTCCAAGAAGTATGAAGGACTGTGGAGTTAAAGGGGCAGTTCCCCCAAATAACTAATCCGTAAACAATCAATCTCAAAAGGTTGTTAGATGAGTCCCTCTACTATGTCATTTGAATTTAAATATAAAATACTGTGTTTATTGTCCTTAAATGGAACCCAGACGATAAATAACTTTCATCTTTAAGTGCATTCAATTTAAATAACTAAAAGTCAAAATAGGAACTACATCATCTCTCCAAACAATGTGCGCTCTGCGTAGTAATGGGTTGATAATTGTCAGATTAGACCAACTTTAATTCAAACTTCATGGCTAAAAAGTCTAATTCTTACCACAGAGCGCTTGTATTGAGTTGCGACATTTATCCGCCTTTGAACGTCAACAACAGAAAGTGTGTCGTATTGTGAATGGTCAGTCAATAAAGTAAGAAAGAAAATCCATTTCCATTTATTTTTGGAAAGCCAGATGAATGACAGCAGAAAACAAGCAGCGGGAAATGTGCGTAAAACTATGATGCTGAAGTTCTGACTTTGTGGGAGACTTTTCTGGGGCGTAATCGTTTGTTTACTGAAAGGAAAGGAGTGTTTGAATCAATAATTTTAATCTTAAGATCTGGGTGCTGTGTTACCAAAGGGAACACGACTCCAAGAGCAAGATAATTACTTACTTACTAGTAATATTGAGGAAATGAGGCTGGACATCCTGCTCGCCAACATCCTGATCGCTTCTATCTATATTTGGCTTTTAGCTTGTAAAGCTAAGGTATCAACATCCACACGGCTAAAGAAAAAAGATGGATGTGTATCGTTAGTACATTCACTCAACCCTACAGTACAATAAGACACAAGACTTTCTGATGTTTCCCATCAAGCTTTCACTTAACGGCTGTTAATTGTAGAAAAACAGATATTAACTGTAGCTTAGCATTAGCAACTGTCGTCATGTACTTATGTACGCCATGTACAGCATTCTGTATGTAAATAAGAAGAGGACTGTATCAACATGACGGAAAGCTGAACCCCTCTTTAAAATACATTAATTTAGACTCATTGATGCTTCATCTGACCGAGGTTTTAACCAGTTAGTATCGTTAGTATAAGACGTGTCTTAAAAGGCTCCTGACCAGCAGGGGGCGACTCCTCTGCTCCCATAGACGTCTATGAGGAAATGACTCTACTTCTGTGTAGTGACCAGCAGGGGGCGACTCCTCTGCTCCCATAGACGTTTATGAGGAAATGACTCTACTTCTGTGTAGTGACCAGCAGGGGGCGACTCCTCTGCTCCCATAGACGTCTATGAGGAAATGACTCTACTTCTGTGTAGTGACCAGCAGAGGGCGACTCCTCTGCTCCCATAGACGTCTATGAGGAAATGACTACTTCTGTGTAGTGACCAGCAGGGGGCGACTCCTCTGCTCCCATAGACGTCTATGAGGAAATGACTCTACTTCTGTGTAGTGACCAGCAGGGGGCCACTCCTCTGCTCCCATAGACGTCTATGAGGAAATTACTCTACTTCTGTGTAGTGACCAGCAGGGGGCGACTGCTCTGCTCCCATAGACGTCTATGAGGAAATTACTCTACTTCTGTGTAGTGACCAGCAGGGGGCCACTACTCTGCTCCCATAGACGAGAGGAAATTACTCTACTTCTGTGTAGTGACCAGCAGGGGGCGACTGCTCTGCTCCCATAGACTTCTATGAGGAAATGACTCTACTTCTCTTTAGATGTATTCCCTCAGTTAAACTAAATCTCTAGTTTCTAGCAGTATTCTGCAATATATTGTGGTGTTCTGGCTTAATATGATTGACAGGCTTCTTACAACACTTGATGTTATTTGCGCTCATGTGACCGTGGTGTTATGTTGGCTTTTATACTTCAGCAGACGGCCTTCTCTCCTCCACAATTATGAGTGACGTTTGAAAAAGATTATCTTGCTGAACAAAACACATTTCGTTCTGCAATAACCCAAAATGCAGTGGGGAAAATGGACAGCTGACATAAAGGAATGATTTTAGTTTTTAGAGCTACTTCTGTCTGAAGCCAAGGAGCCATTGATTTAATAATTACCACAATTTCTTGCTGATTTTCTTTCTCTGACAAGCCGACATTGATCACTGAAGATAAACCATGCGGCCACCAATCAGCCGAAGATGACTGCAGACTAAAAACACAAATGAAAAATAAGCCTCCCTTTAGAAACACAAGAGCGTGTTTTGCTCCTCGGCTTCTTAACCCAACACCTTCCTGCTTGTCGTGTTTTGATTAGTGCGATTGACTGCACATGAATCCAATTTATTCATCTATTATTATTCAATTAACTTTTATAATGTTTTATTATTAGTTTATTTATTCATTGCAGGAAAGATTGTATTTCTTTCTTATCTGCGATTACTTTTGACTCTACACAGCTGTAAAAAACAAACATATTGTGATTAAGGAAAGACAAATGGTTATTATTACAATTATTAAATGCGTCCCAGGAGATTTGTAGCTTTACATTCCTTTCAGCTTTACACTCGCAGTAATTCTAGAGAAATATATCTGGTTCTTCAGCTGTCATCGCCAGCCTGTGCTCATCACTGATTTCTGGCTGAAAATGACACTGACGAGAGTGAAGTGGGAAAAAAAACCTGTGGAGTGAACATCGAGGACAAGGAGCCCAAAGAGAACTCATCTCGACTATCTATTCATATATATATATATATATATATATATATATATATATATATATATATATATATATATATATATATATATATATATATACACAAATATATCTATATTAACATACATATATGGATATTTATAGATATGTCTCATGTCACTGTCTCATGTCACTGGATACGTCTCCTTACTGTAATCTGTGTTCTCCTAATGTGCTGATTAGTGCGTGTAAAACAGGTCCAACCGGAGCTTTCATACGCACCCTGGTCTCTTCATCTCTGAGGTCTGGCATGGTGCTGATGCACAGGCTGATGACGGTGACCAGCACCATGACCACCGAGAGGCAGGCGAACATCTTGGCGGCCAACCCCGACTGGGGGTTTTCCACCACCTCTCGGAGCATCCAGGTCAGTTTGTGGTAGCCCCTTTTGATCTCTGTGGTGCCTCTCTTCAGCATCACCCGCTTCTGCCTCCACTCCTGCTCCTTGCGCTCTCGCTCGGCCACCTCCTCCACGCGGGTGTTCATGCGGCGGCGGCAGCAGCGCTCCATGTGGCCCGGGTCCACGCCCCAGTAGTCCAGCTCGTCGTGCAGCGACACGGCGCACAGCTCCCGCAGCAGACGCAGCTTCCCCGCCGCCAGGAAGTTGAGGATGACCCTGAAGGCCGTCGGGTTGCGGTCGAAGAAGTACTCCCGGCAGGTCTCGTCGTAGTCGTCGCAGAGCCGCGCAATCTCCTCGGGGGTGGTGCAGAAACGCAGGCGCCCCAGGCGGCTCTGGGGGAACTGCTCCAGGGTGCTCCAGGGGAAGGTGTAGCGGTTGCCCCCGACGTTGATGAGCACCTGCAGGGCGTGGTCGACGGCGTACGGGGCCTTGGGGCCACGGAGCAGCTGGGCGCGCTGGAAGTAGACGCCCTTGATGGTCTCCGTCTCCGGGATCTCGGTGAAGAATCGGTCGAGGCTGCTGTCGTCGCTGCTGATCGAGTAGGTGCTGAAGTCGTGGTTGGCATTGCTGATGATGGGCATGCTGGCTTCAGGGCGGGCGAGGTATTGGGAGAGGTATTTGTAAATCCAGTTGAGGGAGGATGATCCTCAGAGGAGCTGTAACGACGAATCAAAATGGTCAATCAAGTCCAAAACCAAAGGCACCTTTTTAATTGTCTCAGATTAATACCTCATGCAAAACAGCTTTGCATGCGGAGTGCCTCAAGGCTCCTTTCTGGGTCCCCTACTTCCAGGTATGGAGCCGGTTAACTGGACTTAAATCACCTTGCAGATTGTTTCCAGCTCTCAACACCCATTGAACAATGAACTATTTAAAGAATAAGAATCAGCACATTACATGTAATCTGGCTTTTTTATAATTTAAAAAAACATCTTGTTCCTCCCCACACACTTTGGCTCCTGACACCCTCCTTTAGTGGACTTCACGCCTATTCACGCCTCGATTCTTGTGACATTGTCAACCTTAAAACCTCTCAGCGACTCCGGCGTGATGCGACGTGTGAATGAGGAAACGGAGGAGGCTCCTCAGACTGAAGCTTCTCTTCCAAGCTGAGGTCCTTAAAGAGATAGATATCTAACGTGCAACATCCTTGTGAGCTGGGGGGGGGGGGGGGGGGCAGATGCATTCGTGTAAAAACACAGTGGAAGGCCAAAGAAATATCTGTCCAGTATTTGGTGATAAATTGAAACCTGCTTACAAAGGAGGGATTTTACAACCTGAAAACCCTTCCAAGGATTCCTTTTCTTCTGCATCGAGGCCAGAATCAAAGGTGATGTTTTGAATTCTAAAATGTCCCTTTCAACCAAGGAATGAATCCTTTTCCTTTATGTATAATTCATCTTGTTAATTCTTCTTGTTTAGTTTTTAGGGGAGCATTCTCTTTAATTTTATCTAGCATTCATTAAAGGACATATCATTGTACAGCTTGTGTGCTGTTTGTATTTCTAAGAAACCTTTGGAATTATAAACCGATGAAATTGCAATAAGGAACATTTTACATTCTGTCTTTGCTATTCTGTTTTTGTTTCACTGCGATGCCACCAAGTGGCGTTTGCATCATCATCATCATCATCTTCATCATCATCATCATGATCTGCGTATCGAGTACACTACGCTCTATGCTGCTAAAACACATTTCCATCATTTCTCCAGCGGATGGATCTCTGAAAGCTTCCTGGTAAGATGCTGAAGGTCACTGGTGGAAATAAACCAGGTGCACTCTCTCAACAAGTCAAGTTGTACTTGAGATTGATTGGGACATATTTTTTGCTGCGCTCCAGTGCTTGGCGGAGGTAAAGACAGTACTGTTTACCCCCCTGGATGTGCTTGACAGCCATAGTTACAAATGGCATTGCAGATAAAAAGTCGAAATACTACAAAAATAAACTGAGCAAATAATTAGTACAAAACAGTAAATCCAGAATGAGCCACATTGGAACCAGCTCGCTATTACACTGCTGATTACACATTAATGGACCAGTAGTAATAACAATAGATTTGTAACATTAAGTCAAATATGAATATGCAGAATGATACCTTCCAAATGTATTAACCCAATTATACGGCACCTCCAGTTTGAAACAGACAGAAGGATCAGCGTCCTCTGTTATATTCACATTATGCATTAAAAGCAATGTAGTTGAGGTTGAGGTGGAGCTCGTTAACATTCTCATTTTGGAGGAATCTGCTGATTACTTTCTGCGTGAATCATTGCGAAACGCCAAAGGCCAAAGTGACATCCGAACCTCAAACATCATTACTCACGAATAACAACATTATTAAAAAAAGGGGGGGGGGGGGGCAACGCCAAACACGAAGCCAGTTTGAAAACCAGCTGTGGGGCGTGAAGTGTGACTTAATTGGACTTTAGGAATCAGACACGGACGTGATCCGCCGTTCGAACGTCGTGGTCCCCTCACCTCACTTCTCATCCCGCGCGTCTCGGCATCTGTTGCTGTGGACGGAGACGCTCCCTTCCGACGCAGCCCCGGACGCGTCTTCCGCGCGTGATGTCATCGTCGTGCCCGTCAACTCAACAGTTTCGCGGACCCGCCGTGAAGTTTGCGGTGCTGGCCGTGGTTCCGCGTCGTCTCTCCGGCGGATCTGGACTTGGATTAAATTACAACACAATTAGGTCTTCTTTCCTTTTTTTTTTCGTCCTCCGGTCTCCGCGCGTCCATTGGTCCCCGCCGCTCCCCGAGGAGGCAACAAACGAGATGATCTAATCGGCGGTGCCCTCCTGAAACCTGCCGCTGTGTTCTCATCTGTGTGTGACAGCAGGACCATCCTCCTCCTCCTCCTCCTCCTCCTCCTCCTCCTCCTCCTCCACCTCCTCCACCTCCTCCTCTCATCCACAGCGCGCTTCTTCTACACTGTAAAAAACGACGTTAAATCACAGAGGAAGTCATTACTTTTATATGTTAACAGGGTGTAAATAAATAGTCGGGCAGAAGTCATACTCATAAAAAGTACCCAGATCTTTGAATAACTTTAATACTACTGTAGTAATGATCCATTCATAAAACTCATAGTCTGGCAGGTACCACCTTGCAGTGATAGACAGAAAATGTATATGTAAGGAATTATTAATACTTAATGGAGAAATTAATATGTTCTTGTAATAAATAAAACATGAGTACCTGTATCTTTGGTAATCTAAGTATATTTTAAAATGTAGTGTCTTGTAGAAATACTAGTTTTACAACAGCTGAGTACTTCTGGTATCAGAGACGGGTCAAAGTCATTGATTCACCTCAAAACCTCAAAAGTCCAAAGTAATTCTACAGTAAGTCGCAGGTCTTGACTCTCAAGTCCCAAATCAAGTCCTGAATCAAATCCTGAATCAGATCCAGCATCAGGTCCTGGTGGTATGAGTTTGTGACTCGGGTCCAGGTTTAGTGACACACTGGGACCTGTTTGACCTCATTCGATTTGTTGAATCAAAGGGACGAACGGACGTCCTGCAGCGGGCGTCCCAGCCTTGGACCCTGTAGGAGACAACTGGAACGGACAGAGAATGTTGCTGTTGTTGTTGTTGTTGTTGTTGTTTTTACAGTGTGCAGCTTCTAGTCGGCGCTCGATTGCGGCTCCTCGGAGGGAACCGGACTCCTTTGAATGCAGCCGGAGCCTCGTTCGCAAAAGTTCGTGGAAAATATGACGTCCAACGGCAGAGTGGATTAATAACAAAGGACAGGGGATGCAACACGTGAGAGAGCCTCTCCCGCACACACACACACACACACACACACACTCACACACACACACACACACACTCACACACACAGTATTATGTCATGCATGATTTGCATGGAGGCTTTAAAAGAAGCAGACTTGGTGTCTAACCGTTGACCTCTGTTGAATAAATGTTTAGCGGGTCCCTTCTTTTGTGGACTTTGTTGACAGCATGTTTGTTTTCCGTGTGTCTGCCTGTTGTGTGTATTGTTTGAATAATCGCCGCGGCGTTTCCGTGGAAACTGATTGGGCCTCGACGAGAGTGCCTGGAGACTCAGATCTTCAGATTCGGGTGATTCAGAGCACAGACAATGTATCACATCTTGTTCCAATGGACACAAAGGCTCTTTACATCTCTAGAGATGTAAAAATATGGATTTTCTTGGTGCAGCATTTAGAAGCCTTGTTAAGTAAAGGTACAAAAGTATCATCGGTGTCACACTGCAATTGAACTGAGGAAGCGTTGGGGTGCATTTGAGCGGCGATGCGTTTGATGTAAAAGGAGGACGATTCCTTCGTGTTGAATTGTTTCCGGGCTCCTCTTTGACCCCACAAACAAGAACGACCCATTTAATCTAGCAATGCTCTCTTAGAATGACCTCTGACCTCCCGAGTTGATGAGTATCAGGGATTACATGATAATCCGTGAGCAGGGGGGGGGGGGGTGCGGAGGGAAACCAGAGAGCATGCTGGGAGTCTTTTCTTCTAAAACGTGAGGCTTCATGAGAGAGGGACTCTTTTTTTGCCCACTGATTTCAGAGGACGTTCCTCCGCACGGTTCTGGTGGAGTTGAAGGTGTTTGGATCTCCAGTTTCTTCAGGTGAACCTGAGCCGTCGGCTGCATGAGCTCGTTTTTGCCTCATGGCGGAAGATGTGGGTTTTCTGTGAGTCACATTTTAAACACTGACGATGGCCTCCAGGGTTACAAAGAGCAGCCGGACCATCCAGTGTGTGTGTGTGTGTGTGTGTATGCGTGCAGTCTATGCAGAGCCTGGCTGTTGCATTGTGTAGTTGTGTGTGTGATCAATGTGGCGCCTCGGCTGTAATCAATTACTTCTGGGGGCTTTTATTGCGTATTGATCACCTGATCGCTCCGTCGGGTCATTTTGCACGCTCAGCGCTGCCAGCGCTGTTACTTCTTCTTCTGCTGATAGTGTGCGTTTATTTTTCATCAGGGTTTTTAACCACGAAGGATTAATATCGTTCCCACTTTAAACGTTACAGCAGTATGTGCACATGAGGTGTTCACACAAAACAAACAATAGCCCTCGACAGAAGGCTCCGGGAGAAAGTTTGACCTCGACCTTCACTCTTCACTCTTCACGGTGATGAACGGCCTCAAGCTGCGTCTCGCCTGCCGAAGCCCAAACGCTTTGTTCCGTTTTTTGTTCTTACATCGTTCATCCTCTCTTCACAGAGCTGCGCATGAAGGATGAAGAAGACTTCAGAAGGCCTTTTCGTTTCATCTTGGGTAAGCCTCTTTCTTTGCAGCTTAATTTCCTGATAGCGCGGCGGGGTTTAACGCGCGTCAGTGCTCCCACACAAGAAATTAAAACAAAAAAAAAACTCCCCTCGAGGAATCAGTTCTGCTCTCTCAACTTGTGCTGAGTCACTGGGGACCCGGGCATCGGGGCAACTGATAACTCAGCAAAAACACCCGGTAATTGCCCCGACCTCTAATCAACTCCAGCAGCCGCCGCCTGAGCCGTTTCCCGCCTGTCGCCGCGTGGCAGCTGGAGGACGAGCAGACAGACAGGAAGTCTCCTAAGAGAGACATCGGATTAATCAGGCCTCTTACAGTCATCGACTTGAACCAAGTGCGTCCTGCTGGAGACGACGTCCAGCTGCTCTTCAGACGTTCACTACAAGAACAAACATGTGACCAGTGCAGCATCACCGGGATGGACTTAGCCAGCTAGGTGGCTAGTTACCTATCTTGCGACTTGCTCCCTGCTTAAATGCTACAGAAAACTCCTCTGCTTCCATAGACGTCTATGAGGAAATGACTGTACTTCTGTGTAGTGACCAGCAGGGGGCGACTCCTCTGCTCCCATAGACGTCTATGAGGAAATGACTCTACTTCTGTGAGTGACCAGCAGGGGGCGACTCCTCTGCTCCCATAGATGTCTATGAGGAAATTACTCTACTTCTGTGTAGTGACCAGCAGGGGGCGACTCCTCTGCTCCCATAGACGTCTATGAGGAAATGACTCTACTTCTGTGTAGTGACCAGCAGGGGGCGACTCCTCTGCTCCCATAGACGTCTATGAGGAAATGACTCTACTTCTGTGTAGTGACCAGCAGGGGGCGACTCCTCTGCTCCCATAGACGTCTATGAGGAAATTACTCTACTTCTGTGTAGTGACCAGCAGGGGGCGACTCCTCTGCTCCCATAGACGTCTATGAGGAAATGACTCTACTTCTGTGTAGTGACCAGCAGGGGGCGACTCCTCTGCTCCCATAGACGTCTATGAGGAAATGACTCTACTTCTGTGTAGTGACCAGCAGGGGGCGACTCCTCTGCTCCCATAGACGTCTATGAGGAAATGACTCTACTTCTGTGTAGTGACCAGCAGGGGGCGACTCCTCTGCTCCCATAGACGTCTATGAGGAAATGACTCTACTTCTCTCTTGATTTATTCCCTCAGTAAACATTGTAAACATCACTTTATGGACTCAAGCTTTAGTTTTAAGTCCTATTGAATGCAGCATGATGTTCATTCAGTGAATGATGGTCCATTTAGAGTCAAACAGAAGCAAGAAAGCAAGGTAGAAAAAGGTCATCGTGTTGCAGCGCAGGGATTTGAAGCTTCCCTGAGCTGTCAGAGATGAATCGAGTCGGGTCACTGGTGATTCTCAAGAACAAGGGGCTGCTTGTGAAAACACATCTGAGTGTCAGTTTGAAAGCTTTCCAGTCAGACACTTTTCTAATGCTCATCTGTAAGAGTTGTTTATTTATTTCATTAGAATGAATTATTGTCATTCATCTCTTGGTGAAAGTCACAAGCAACTCATCAGCGTGTAAAGTAATTACATTTGCTCCACCGTTAACGTGATGAACACATGAATGCATCAATAATTATAATGGTAACATGATATCATTCTCAATGGAGACATTATGCATCATCAGCACATTTGCATGTTTTAAGTATTTTGGTGCTGGTACTTTTACACAAGCCAAGCGTTTAAAAGCAGCAATGCAGTACTTTTTTATTGCTAGTTTAACTCCAGTTAAATATGTGATTCCTTCTTCCAGCATCCGTGGAGTCTGCAACAAACCAAAAGACAATTAAAGTTATTTTTGTAAACCCAATCATGAGTCCGAAGCAGCTGCTTTCCACGTACTTATTCATCAATAATTACAAAACACAAGGAACATTAATCCAAAGAGAACACCCCCCCCATCCCCCCCCCACCCCGAAGGTATTTAGCCTCCAATCCTCTGGGACTCTAAAAATCAATAGAGGAAATTGTACAGTGGAGAAGAAGGAGGAGAAGAAGAGGGAGAAGTAGGAGAAGAAGGAGAAGAAGGAGAAGAAGGAGAAGAAGAAGAGGGAGAAGTAGGAGAAGAAGGAGAAGAAGGAGAAGAAGGAGAAGAAGAAGAGGGAGAAGTAGGAGAAGAAGGAGAAGAAGGAGAAGAAGAAGAGGGAGAAGTAGGAGAAGAAGGAGAAGAAGGAGAAGAAGGAGAAGAAGAAGAGGGAGAAGTAGGAGAAGAAGGAGAAGAAGGAGAGGGAGAAGTAGGAGAATAAGGAAAAGAAGGAGAAGAAGGAGAAGAAGGAGAAGAAGAAGAGGGAGAAGTAGGAGAAGAAGGAGAAGAAGGGGAAGAAGGAGAGGGAGAAGTAGGAGAAGAAGGAGAAGAAGGAGAAGAGCTGCTGATTGAAAAACACAAAGAAAAGGTCAAGTAGAAGGAAGAGATGGAGAGAGAGCAACTCTGCTGAAATCGAATCATTCCCCAGAGTTTAACAAATGAGCTGTCGGACTCTGTGTGAGCCTGTGAATGCGTGTGCGTGTGTGTGAATGTGTGTGTGTGTGTGTGTGAATGTGTGTGTGTGTGTGTGTGTGAATGTGTGTGTGTGTGTGGGTACACGATTGTCAACAATGGCTTCCATGGTTCTCGCTTCAGGGCTCACAGTTTGTTTATGCAGAAATAACAGCTGGCACCTAACCGTCCACATTGTGTCATAGCCTGAACACACACATGCACATTCTCACATGCACACACCTGCAGAACAATGGATATGGAACAGCATCACTAGCTGCAGGAAGGACACTGGAGTCCTTCTTGTCTCATGTTGGTGTTCAACGTCACACTGAAGTGAAGATGTTTCGAGCCAGGCCCTTCACACATTAGAAATCCCTAAATAATTAGCATTAGAGGGATTATTCGTGATGGGAATGTCCGTGATCCATGGCTGCTGCCACTGGCATAATGTATCACCACTGTTAGAAATAGAAATAGTCAGCGACCACACAATAAATCACTATTATTCATTATGCTCCTCTGGCAGGCAGAGACAAAACTTTTTATCTTCCCTTTTTCCTCATTCTCTCCATCGCTGTCATTATTCATGTGGAACCCAGAAACAAAAACAGTAAGACGGCGCCATGTTGGCAGGTAACATCATTAACATAAATAATATGAGTTAAAGGATAAATAAATAAAATGCTTTGTTGATTTCCAACATGAAAAGAGCTTTTCAAACTAATGACATTTCCCAAAACCGATGATGCAGATGTGACATTTTCAACAGGATTTTCTGAAGCTACAGATTAAGGTTTCCTTTCGTAATGTTAGCTGTGAATTTCTGACAGATTTTCGTGATGCATATTAAGCAGCACAACAGTGATGATCTCTGCTTCTCACCCACTTACTCCCTCTTGTGTTCTGCTGCTATTCCTGTAGAGCGGCTCTGAGTCAAATAGAAATAAATAAATTTAAAGTCCTTCAGGACTCAAACAGGAAAACACTGGTTTTACATGCAACTGAACAACAGGCCGTGAGATGATTCAGCTGAAAGCGGCCTTGAAACATGACTAACACCTGCAGGGATCCCAGTGGTGGAGTTATTCACAAGCCTGGAGCCAAAGTGCTGGTACCTCGCTTTAGAAATACTCGCCCTGCAATGGAACCAAAAATCACATTTGAGAAGCTGGAAAAATGAAATGTTTTCATTTCAGTGAACCATTAAAAATAGTTTCATACAAACTGCAGTTTTATTTATGAAAGAAAATCTCATATTTGATAAGCTCCTCGTGTGTCTTTAGTGCAAAAAGAGAAGCCCTCACAGGAACGTAACGAGTGAAAGTATATTCAAGAAGTACCTCAAACTTTTAATTAAGTCCGGTACTTGAGGAAATATGATCAGTGATATGCGCTGTAATACCCGCATGGTACTTTTATATATTCAGCCCACATATGCAAAACTTTGGTGCCCTTGCGGAATATTTAAAAGTGTGTCATTTCATTTCCGTTAAGGATCACAACACCACCTCCACGACAATCAAATTAAATGTCTGAAGAAGTCAAGCCGCCCATAGGTCGGACCAATACCATGTGACCCGAACTTCATAATCTCGCGATACTTGACGCAGCTATAAAGTCCTCCGCGGCCATAGCTCGATCTTTCTTTCTCCCTCTTAGCGGTGAAGGTGCAACAGTAAATCGGTCGTCCCGAACCCGGGTTCATCCGACACCCTCACCAACCAAGCTGAACTGAGCTCAACCTCCACAGCGGCAACATGCCTCCCAAATTCGACCCCAACGAGGTTAAGATTGGTATGTTTTCTCTGTCAACTGGGTAATATAAGCAGAAGCTGTTTCACAGCCAAGATGGAGTCGCTGTGTGCCGGCTGGCGGCCTGCTAACGGCGTAGAGAAAACGGTAAAGAAATGCGGCCGCTAGAGACGACGGAGAAAAGAAAAGAAGGATGTGTGTTTATTATCTGCATGTTTCGATGTTTTTTCAGCTGCTGAGATTTTTGTGAATGTGTTTCGGGTTTGATGAAGAATTCGGTGTCCAGGGACGGACACGTGGGCCGCGTGCTAGCTTAGCTAGCATCGTAGATGGGACGAAACACTCCTGCCAACATTTAGTTTATTGAATTTATGTAATGATCCGTCCTGTATCGACGAATAATGAAAATTTAAAAGCAAGGACAGTTATTTTCTGGTAGATTCTCATCATAAAACCTGACGTGCTTGTTAAATTAAGATCCGGGTTGAAGGATAGATTTATCTGTTCAATCCTTAATATGTGAACGTAGTGTAGCCCCGTTTACTCGTCAGTTATTGGGCGACACCTCCCCGGTTGTTAAATTAAATCATTATCTTTGACTAATGTACTAATCCTACTCCAGCAGAATCTCCACGTGGAGCTGTCAATGACCGGTTGATGATCTGTCGCTTTGTGCTGCAGGTGTGAGGAACTGTCTCTTCAGTCGTTCTGTGCTCAAGTGACTCTTCTTCTTGCAGTGTACATGAGATGCACAGGAGGAGAAGTTGGAGCCACCTCAGCCCTGGCCCCCAAAATCGGACCTCTGGGTTTGGTGAGTGAAATTAAAATATTACTTTGATCCTAAGATCAATCTCACTCCAGCCTCCCGCCACTATGCCTGTCTCCGTGACTGAGTATAATCCAGTGGAGGCTCAGATTGACCCAACTTTAGGAAACAGGTCTGCCCGAAAAAAAACAATGGACAACTCTGTGCCGTAAAGTCTGGAACATGTATCCAAAAAAGAAGAGTCCCAATTTTATCCTTTTGTTAGATTAAACTATAATAAAGTAAATGACGACTTGCTATACTTTCCCCCCCCCCCAATACAAAGTTTCTTTCCTTCTGACTCTAAACCGATGGGATCTTTAGATCCTAGTTTGCTGATCTACTGTTCTTTTTCCTCATCAGTCTCCAAAGAAAGTTGGTGATGACATTGCCAAGGCCACCGGTGACTGGAAGGGCCTGAGGATCACCGTGAGGCTGACCATTCAGAACAGACAGGCAGTGGTACGCGCCCCCCCCCCCAGTTTCCCCCATAAAGACCTCGTCCCCGGAGACCGGCTCGCCGTGATAATTGCTTTTCCTCTGCGGTTCTTTTTAAGGTCGATGTTGTTCCCTCTGCGTCAGCTCTGATCATCAAGGCGCTGAAGGAGCCGCCTCGCGACAGGAAGAAGGTCAAGAACAGTAAGTTCGCTGTGGCCTTTTGTGAAAACAATTTAACGGAGGCTGAATTGGCTCGTTTCTAACCCCGTCTGTTAATTTATTTTTTTCAGTCAAGCACAGCGGAAGCGTGACCTTCGATGAGATCGTGACAGTCGCTCGCACGATGAGGGCTCGCTCCATCGCCAGAGAGCTCTCCGGTAATAACAAAGTCATCACTCAATATGTGTCCAGCCTCCCGCCACTATGCCTGTCTCAGTGACTGAGTATAATCCAGTGGAGGCTCAGATTGACCCAACTTTAGGAAACAGGTCTGCCCGAAAAAACCAATGGACAACTCTGTGCCGTAAAGTCTGGAACAAATCCCTTAAAGTTGTATGTTTCTAAAGGCCCATCAGTTGGAGCCTTTCTGTCCAAAAACACTGTGCATATTGTGATCAAATCTCCGTCTTCCCTCAGGAACCATCAAAGAGATTCTGGGCACCGCTCAGTCTGTCGGCTGCACAGTCGATGGCCGTCCTCCCCATGACGTCATCGATGACATCAACAGTGGAAAAGTTGAATGTCCGTCAGAGTAATTGAACAATAAAAAATGTTCATTAACTGAAACCTGAATGTCTTTTCAATCCTTATGGACACAATACAAACACTTTATGCATTGCTGTAGTGTGAAATCAGACATCCATTAAATAGTGCTCAAAGTAAACCTTCAGACTTTAGCATTAGAATACAAACCTATTTCTCCATAGAACTTGAATTAATTGCATCTTGGTGGGAAAGTTCAAATAAATCCATGGCTCATGCATTCACCTCAATAAGCAAAGTTCCTTTCATGAGCCAGTAAGTGCAGGTTTATAATACAGTTCTCCTAAAATTCTGCAAAAGTCTCAGATGGAACAGGAAAAGAACCTTCATCCTTTGGTTCAGTTTCTAGAAAAGTCTTGTTTATTTCAAACAAGTTCCCCAAATTAAATTCTACATATTAAGACCATTTCAATGAGCTTACATAAATCGTTGATCACAAGTAGACAGCGGGACGTTTGTGTCCCCAATGAGGACGGATCTCAGAATGACATCTTTCAGCAGAATTTTTCAAAGAGGCCCATTGTGATGTTCTACTCATTTCTGGCAGACTGAAGCGACGTGTCTGGCCTTTCTGACGCCGGGCGACGTTAAGCTTGATTTGCGCTGTCAGCTGTGAGCCCACTTGTGATTGGACCAAAGACACGGCCTACTTTCAGCATTGGTACCATTTGAAGGTCATCTACTGGACAAAAGGGGAAGTGAAAAGCTGCTTTACCCAACTCTGCCAACTAATTTTTATCAAAAGATATGTACACAACATCAGGAAGAGTGTAGTTGGACTTAAGGTTTGATTGACAGCAGCTGCACAAAGAAGTTATTTATGAAACCCCCCCCCCCCCCCCCCCCCGAGCTCTTCCTGCTACAACGCATCGCGGGGGCAGGGATGCATTTCATCGTCCGTGGCGTCCTCGCTGACATCAGTTCTCCACCTCTTCTTCTTCCTCTTCCTCCTCTTCCTCCTCTGCATCGTTCTCTGCTTCAGGCTCCTCCTCCATGCGCTCCTCCTCCTCCTCTTCCTCCTCCTCCCTGCTCTTATCGTTCTCAGAGTCGGCCTTCTTCTCTTTATCTTTGCGTTTCTGCTCGGACACTTCCTTCTTTCCCTTCTGACCCGTCTTGTAGACTGAAAAAAACAACACAAACGAACATTAACATCTGGCTCATCAGTGTTGTGGTTTGTCTCGAGGTGCAGATGTGTTTTACAGGAGCAGCTTACAGAGTCAAAGGATAAATAAAAAAAGTAACAAATGTAATCTCACATTGTTGGACCTGGAACATTTAGAAGGAAGATATTAAATAAAACAGGTCTTCAACAGAGCCTCCGCTCTGATAACCCAATATCTTTATTTCCCCCCCACAAATTTAAATGTCCTCAGAATCAGAATTGTATTTGCTGTCTTAAAATACACATAAACATGAATCCAACATATTGTAGCGATCGGATAAACGGATCAAGAAGACGTGATCTGTCAGCAATACACACATTCAGCTCAAGTGGGCACCTTTCATGCAAATACAACAGCACATGCACTAGCCAATCAGATCCGTCTAAAGAGCGTGAAGCTCAAAAATAAAAGATGGCGGACCAAACTCTGTAGAATAGGGGGTACCCTTATAAAACGTGTCATTTACTGTATATAGGAGGTTAAAACCAAAAAGGATAGGAACAGAGAGGAATTAGTCCTGAGCACCTCTATGACATCACGCCACTGCTTACCTTAGTATTTGCATGTAATGAAATGTCTCTCCCGCTGTCTATTTCACCTGAATCTTAAAATGCATTCAGCTGACTCTTTAACAGATGAGCGACTCGAGTCAAATTTCTAATCAAAGTGTAACACTTATTTTGTAAGAGACGTCTAAACAAACGGCTGCGCTGACCTTCCAGAGCTTCTCTGAGCGGCTCCAAGAATCTCTCAAACTCCATCTCCTCCATCGCAGCCAACACGTCGCCCGCGTTGAGAGTTTTCCGTTTGGCTTTCATGGCAAAGTTGTTGGAACTGGAAAAAAAAAAAGAAAACAGAAAACAATGACGTTAGTCAATTAGTGGCATGATGAAAACATTTCACAAATTACATATATACGGGTCTTAAAGCTGACAACACAGGCCATCTGGAAGGTTCTAAAGTCTACTTTAACACCCGTTTGAAGCACTTTTGTGAATCAAGTGTTGGACCTTTGGTTCTTACCAGGACGTGGCGTACAACACAAACACGCTGGCAGCTTGGGATATGGCTCTCCTGGCTTCTTTCGACACGTTCACCCCATCTGGGAGCTGTTAGGAAAACAAACGGTGCGGAGGAGTTGACTCAGAGCTGCAGCAATATATATATATATATATATATATATATATATATATATATATAAATAAAATATATTCACTATCAGAAAACACAGACGGAGGGAAAGAAGAAAGATGCATTCAGTCAGGGGTGATAACACGGTTACGCAAGAGAAAAAACAAAGCTATTTCTACCATTAACATGAACCTTTAAGTAGATCGCAGAATATATGAAACAAATTAAATACCTGCATTTTTTAGACTTTGCACAATCTAAATTATTAATAACGCATTAATCAAGCATTAAATGATGATGTATGATTAAGCCACCTGCCAGTTAATAATGAATCATTTAAACGAGCTCCACCTGCTGAAACATTAAAATTATGATTACATTTTAAATCAATCATTTTAATCAAATAATATACTGTGGAAAATGGATCTGAATAGAGAGTAGTGTCGTTTTTATGTTTACAACGTTGCACTTACAATACTTTCAGAACAAAATACCAACGTTACTTAATAACATTTTTAACTAACGTTAGTCATTTTCGTACATTTCGTTTTCATACTTTGAACCTAAATAAAGATTATGAGTATTTTAACATGTATCATTAACGTCGCGTTTTACTAGAGGTGTGAATAAATAAATACTTTAACTTGTACACTGCAGTACTGATACTTTTACTCGAGTAACGTTACTTGTTCGTGGCTTCCCACTCACCGCCTCCTTGATGATGCGGGTGATCACCGCGTTGGGAAGGTTCAGGTCTTCGGGTCTTTCCGCCATTTGTGTCCCCGGTAAACAGAGTCCTTCAAGCCGCTAACTTTAGCCTCCCGTCGGGGACAACCGATACCTCTCAAAGCTAACACAGTAGCACTGTTGTGTTAGCCTGGGGATACCTCGAGTAGGTTAGCTAGCAAATGTTAGTAACTCTCTCAGTTTGGTAGCATAGGGCTACTCTAGTCCCGCCTTTGAAGCAGACGCTCCTATCGATCTGATCGATTAGTTTAACGCACCGATTGGTTCAGACAGTGTCGGAAATGGGTCGCGTGTTCAACAGAACTGTTTTGTTTTGGGACCTTTTCCCGCGAACAGTCCAAGCACGAGTCCTCCTTCAAGGTTTCAACTCTGACCCCTGACGTGTGCGTAATTACGTTTTCACGTTACGCACACGTCAGATTACGCTATTACGTAAGTAAACATTGACAAAAGCTAAACGGAAAAAAAGAAGAAAGACCGTTAAATGATAAATAAAATAAGGCGTGCATGGTTAAGTGTTGGAGGACGTATTGAGGTAACTTACCAAAGTAAATGTATTACTACCACACTAAAATACTTTAAAATGTCCTTCATTGAAAAGGAGAATAAAGCAGAAATATGTCCCGTGTGAATGTTATATATCAGTATATTCTCATTTTGCATTCATGTAAAATATGAATTATACTAACTCAAGGATGTTGAACTGTTCACTGTGAGTGAGTTCATAGATAACAATACGGTTTGAAACACACAGTTATCAGTTTTACCATATTCAGACATCAACCTTTACAAAACCAA
This sequence comes from Pungitius pungitius, assembly GCF_949316345.1. Lineage (NCBI taxonomy): Eukaryota > Metazoa > Chordata > Actinopteri > Perciformes > Gasterosteidae > Pungitius > Pungitius pungitius. Next base: position 23,603,610 of record NC_084903.1, read on the forward strand.
CTGGAACAACGGCTGTCTACTTCATGTATTTTTATTGTCACAAATCCCATCAGTGAATGTCTCGCTGTGTCAAAGCTTCTTCCTCTTTGACACACAGTTCCATTCTTGTCAAAAAAACTCATTAGGGACCCACCTTTGTGTCATAATTCGCAACAGGCTATATTTTGCATAATACCAAATGACATGGTGCTTTTCATCCCTAATAGAAAAACCAAACTGCAAGACACTGATAGGTAATAGTTATTAGTAAATAAATATTTAATCGCAATTTTAGTCTAACAGTAAGCTGTATCTGTATCTTTTTTGAACTTCGGATTTGAAGACAATAAGGCATTATTCATTTTATTTAATGAAGAAAAAAAGATTTGGAATCACCAATATGTTTTCTATTCAACAACAAAATGTCTTGTTTCAGTGAGTACAGAATGAGACAGAAAGGACAAGGCCTGAGCAAAGTGCAACTCCTCCTGAAATGAGTTATCAAGACCAAAAATCAAACAATATTTGAACAAATAGGTAAAAGGGTGTACGTAGTCAACTTTAACACTTTAACAAATAGATACTAATATTAAATTACAAGGAATAATCTAGCTACATAAATATTATAGTGCACACATGAGAAGTGTATTCAACAGGAATGACTGTCATTGAAGACTGAAACATGGATGGAAAGGTCAAAAGGGTCATTTAATATGAGTCTATTTTCCCAAACACTCTCAAAATAATGTGTAGTATAAAGCTTACCTGTGTTTATGTTTTAATGGAACTAGAATGTTTCACTATAATCAGAAGCTGAATAGAAAATGATTATAGCTCAGAATACGGGTTATAAAGGATGATTTTCTCAATTAAATGTCGCAAAATATTTTCAGAAAATAGTAAAAAGTGAATTTAAATCTTTGGATCCACTTGTTTTGTCTCATCTACAGGCTCAAATCTGAAGATATTTGCTATATTATTGTTGCTCCTTGTCTATGAATATTTGATTAAATTGTCATTAAAGTGACATGGAAGAAAGTTAAAGGAAAGTTAAATAATGACACATTTGTACCTACGGGTGAAGTCGGCTGAAGGGATGACTCTCACCGGTCTGGTCCTACATTATTTTCAGTGCACGGATGAATATTAAAAACCAAACCCGGGCTTCCAGCTCGGCTCACACCTTCACCGCGAACCTACTGGAGGAGGTCAGGGGTATTTAGGTGGTTGCCATGGTTACTGTCTTCCCAACACGCGCCGAGAGGGGCCTCCCACGCGCAGTGAAGCTCTCGCAGAGCGATGGTATGCGAAGAAAAGACGAATTTCACAACGCCCACCAAGCGTTTCTCCTTCATGTGTTAAAGGAGTTAAAGTCGCACACTTCAAATTCAAATCCAACAGCAATAGCTCAATAAACAGCAGCTATGACATTTCACTGGAAATCTGAGCTTTTGTTAAGATTTTTTTGCTTTGTTGATTTTTATAACAAACATTTCTGCTAATAAGGTGAAGATGTTATTGAGGCTTAGTTTTAAGTTTGCACTAGCATGAAAAAAACATATTGATTAGGGTTCAAAGTTCAATATTTCTCCTCTCAACTGATAAAAGAATATGTAGTATCAAAGTAGTTTTTCTCCTTTAAATACAGTTTCGCTGTATTACATATATACACTGGAACTTAAAGTAGATCGAATACAAGGATTTCTGCTACTAGAGAGCTGCAGGCCATCGATATCAATTATATATTTATAAAACGTGCACAAATACATATGATGTCACATGTTTATATATGTAAATATATATGAAGTAAAGTACCGTAATACTTTACTTAATTAGTTCCCGTTTATGTTTCTAAAGACTTCTATGACATTGGATTCTAGTGGCAAAACTTTCCCTTTTATACATTTATTTTAAGGTTTTAGTCTCCTTGCAGATTTGAATTTTTATTAAAAACCAAAGTCAAATAATATGGTATAATGTAATGAATTCATTGTAGTAACAATCCTCACAATTAGAAAGAGACATCCATTGATAAAAAAAATACAAAAGTATGAACATTTAGCGTTTATTAAATGTAAAAGAAAAAGCCTGACAAACAATCAATCAAGTCAAATGTCAACGAATAAACCAGTGATGATGAACATTTCACAGGGTCCTGGTTCTGTAGAGAAAGAACTGGTGAACGGCCCGCTTGCAGAGGTCCGGGTCGGTACCAGTACCAGGTTTATATGAGGCTCTAAGGTCACTAAGGTCCTGCTGAGGGTCTGCATGGACCGGTGAAGAACCAATCCCAGGTTTATATGCGGTTCTAAGGTCACTTGTTTTGGTGGGGTTCTGGATGGGTTCTGGTGAGGTTCTGCATGGACAGGGAAAGAACCAATTACAGGTAACATGTGGTTTTAAGGTCACTTGTTCTGGTGGGGTTCTGGTGAGGTTCTGCATGGACAGGGGAAGAACCAATCACAGGTACATATGCGGTTTTAAGGTCACTTGTTCTGGTGGAGTTCTGGATGGGTTCTGGTGAGGTTCTGCATGGACAGGGGATGAACCAATCACAGGTATATATGCGGTTTTAAGGTCACTTGTTCTGGTGGAGTTCTGGATGGGTTCTGGTGAGGTTCTGCATGGACAGGGGAAGAACCAATCACAGGTATATATGCGGTTTTAAGGTCACTTGTTCTGGTGGAGTTCTGGATGGGTTCTGGTGAGGTTCTGCATGTACAGGGGAAGAACCAATCCCAGGTAATATGTGGTTTTAAGGTCACTTGTTCTGGTGGAGTTCAGGTGACGTTCTGGTGAGGTTCTGCATGGACAGGGGAAGAACGAATCCCAGGTAATATGTGGGTTTAAGGTCACTTATTCTGGTGGGGTTCTGGTGAGGTTCTGCATGGACCGGGGAAGAACCTCACCGTTGTCATCTCACCGTCGCCGGATTCTTTAGGAAGCGCAAAGAGGTTTGTTTATGCAGCACTACTTTTGTGTACCTCCGACAAGTACTGGCTAAAACTAACAAAACCCTTTTTTCGACTTATTATTTTTAGACGAAACCTGCAAAAAGTCGACAACTGCGTTGACTTCTATAGCTTAAGACTAAAATCCTCGACTACTGTGTCTCATTTCTGTAACAACGGGCGACAATATATATATTTTGTGCCGGGTCTATTTTCTCACGGGGATGGCTGTGCTGCGTCTTTCTCTCTCCCCTTCTCCGCCATCTTGAATTTTAATGTTAGTTTCTTTTAAAAAAAATTGTTTCCTGTCTTATTCTTTCGTTTAGGATTGTCGTGCCAAAGTGGGATTAGTTTGAAAGACTTTTATTTCGCGATTGTTTTTTACAAAATCACCTTTGTGAGTATTGTGTGTGTGTTCTGCTTCCGTTGGGGACTCCAGACATTTAAACGCTCCCAACGCGTGTAAACGCTTTCAGCTTTTTAACTGCCAGATATCGAGATAAAATGTCGCCTGCGGTTGGCCGTTGGTCGTCCTCCCGGATTTGATGACCACCGAGGACCGTATCCGCGGCCTACACGGGCACCGGCACAAGAACTAACTTTTAATTCGCCCCACGAATGACACATTTAGCATGCTAAGCTAACTAGCCAATGGCTTCCACATCAGAACACCCAAGCTGTCGCTGTTAGCCCGCTGTGGTCCGCCGGTTTACAGGTAACGTACCGGGACGTGTGTGCGGCCGGTTGTCAAATATTATTTGCACATTATTGCTATCGGTGGGAGAAATGGGGACCGTTGGTTTGTTGTACTTGAACGTCTGTTGTTGACTGCTAGCCGATGGAGGCTGTTAGCATACCGAAGTTAAGTTTGATGCCTGCTGACGCAAACTAAGGAGCAAAGACACGGTATTAACGTGATTAACAGACGTGTGCGCGCTTAATAGAGGTGGCCACGTTTAAATAGGCTTATTGTTTAATTAGGTGGGTGTTTCGCTTGCTTCGTGGAGCAGCTCGATGTAATTTGTGAAGAGTGGAGTGGAACGTATCATGGTGTACCATCGTTAAATATCAGCACGCTTGATGCCGTGCTGTTGCGGTCTTTGTGTCGGAGCACAGTTTAACCGGTGGTGCTGTTTGGGTTTGGTGTTCTGCGTTAACACAACGAGGCGAATCGCCGGCGTCTGCTGCAAAGCTAACGCGCAGCCGGCCGAGCGGATCTCCCCCCGGCGTCGCCTTGTTGGTGATTAGCTCCCATGCTAACGCGGTGTACATGGGCGGAGATACAACAGTTAGCAAACAATGCGAAGCTTGATTGATAACTGATGCACGCTCGGCCTCAGCTGTCGTGTCTGTGCGTGTGGCCTTCCGGGTTTCCACTGCCTCTCCTCATCCCCGTGGCGTGTTGTGGTTTTGTTGTTGGCTAACGTTAGCTTCTGAGCTAATATTGCGAAGCTTTTTTTCCCCCTAATGCATCGATTATAAATTAGATGATGCTCCCTGCGACGGAATGGTGCATTTTTAAACCACGTCGTGTGACAGAAGTGTACATATTGCATTTTGTGATCGGGATTTTTTGTGTTTGTGTATATACACACACGCACACAAAAATCCCGATGCATATATATGGTACAAAGCAATACTTTATGCGTGGTGGATCAACGACGTTAGTGTTGCACTTGACAGCAGTCCAGTGCATTACTTCGCGTTGTCTCGGGGGGGCGCTGCAGGATTTTTTAAATCTCTTCTCCTCAGCGCCTCTTTCCTGTCTGCAGGGAGAACTCACAACTTTCATTGCGCAAGTAATGTGATCTTACTCAAAGTACCAAAACACATACTCTGGTGTACTCGTATAATAGTCCTGTAGAATGAGAGTTGTCGTTTCATGCTGAAATTGTCATTAGCTAATTCTAGATTTTTAATATAATGAATATATATATATATATATATATTACTTAATCCTAACCAGCAAAGGAATTTAAGCTTCGAAAGAAAATACAATATTTAACTCTGAAACGTGTTTTGGAAGAAAATAAGTATAAAATAAGAACAGTTCAAGTTAAGTAGAAACACTTCAAATCTGTGCTTGAATAAAGGAACTTGGTTACATTCCACCACTGCTTCAACCACCATGTAAACATTAGTAACCACCACTGGGTGAGTTGACTGATTATTTACTGGTTTTTCTGGTGGATCCTGTGTGACAGGGAGCTCACCTCATCCTTGTGGTTTGGCAGAGTGCCGTTTATTGTAAAGTGGGTTTAAACATTTGCCCTGTTTTGGTGTCTAACCAATAAACCAAAAGAAAATATGGCACGTACGAATAGATACAAGAAGATGTAATGTGAAATATAAACAGTTGTTTTTAGAATGAGAGTTGTTTCATGCTGAAATTGTACAATGTTTCTCACAGAAGTACAGGCGAGGTGAGACATAGAAAAGATAGTTGTGAGTGTGTACAAAATGCCATTTAGTAATGGGAAACGTGCAAATACAATAAAAAAAAGTTTTTTACACATCCAGCTACTCATTAGCGTGCCACATTTGATTTCCTCAGTCTGAGTAAACTAATCAGATTTTGTCATCCACTAATGTGCATCTTCTTTTTTCTGCCTCTGCCTTCAGGTTCCAATCTCCAGACCCCAGTCTTCCCCACTCAAGAGTGTTTGTTCATCTCGGAGACTAAATGCAACTGGATCAGGGGGCTTGTGGGCATGAAGTGGCTGGGCGAATCCAAGAACATGGTATTAAATGGCAGACGACACGGAACCAAGTTGACCAGCGAGCAACATGTGAGCCAGACTCGCTCCCAGCACTCCCAGCGGGCCTCCCTGCGCCACATTAAAAACAGAAGTCGAAGATGTAGCCGCAGTGAGTCAAACGCGCTCATGTTCTAACGCGTCGCTTGGTCCTCAGACGCTTGCACTAACACCCATCTGTGTCCGGCGTGTCCAGGGTTCAGTACAACCAGTCTGGAGGCGGGGACGCGCTATGTGCCCTCCTCGGGAATGACCGCCAAGGAGTTGTGTGAGAATGACGACCTGACCACGAGCCTCATCCTGGATCCTTATCTGGGCTTTCAAACTCACAAGATGAACACCAGGTCAGCAACCTCAGGGGAGCTGTTGGTTGTCATGAATAAAAGTCCTATTCATTGTGGACATATGTCAATAAGTTATTTATTTATTTCTGATTTTCACATCTGTATTCCATCACTAATGCGTCCCCACAGATTTCGACCGATTAAGGGACGACAGGAAGAGTTGAAAGAGATCATCGAGCGCTTCAAGAAGCACGACAACTTGGAGAAAGCCTTCAGAGCTTTGACGACCGGAGACTGGTCGCGAAATCAATTTCTCCACAAGACGAAAGCTCAAGAAAAGCTCTTCAAGCAACATGTAAAAACCTGATCTAAGAGCTTGCCTCCAATTTTTCCGGCATCAAAATCAACCCGATGACTAACTCTATGTTCTGCACAGGTATTTGTGTACCTGCGGATGTTTGCCACAGACAGCGGCTTTGAGATTCTGCCTTGTAATCGATACTCATCCGAGCAAAACGGGGCTAAAATTGTGGCAACAAAGGAATGGTGAGAACATGCTGTCACCTGTGATTTCTGATTTTAGAAAAGCACCATTGGTGAACTCTCTACTCTCACTTGCCCCCCTCCCCTCCCCCCTCCCCCTCCAAATGCATTTACGTGTCCTAATCTGTCTTTCTTGGACGACTCTGTTGTGTCAGCCAGTGTTTGATGGTCAATATTAACGGCGTTAGCCAGCACTCTGGATGAACACGACATATAAACTCTCTGCTGCCGTTGTGATGACAGAGGGGTCTCCCCCCCCCCCCCCCCCCCCTGACTCCTGCGCGTCAGCATGTTGTGTTAAATTCAGCTAAAGCTGTACGGCTTTACTTTGGTTAGTGTGCGTGGCCTCCTCACGACATGCATCCGTCTACATGCTGAGTAATCTGCATGTAGCTGCCTGCACCGTCGCCACGGATACACAAACGTATCACACACACATAGATGGATCTATGGGAAGTACTTGCAGATGATGAGGTAATGCAGCCTGCTCGGCGCTCTGTAACAAATGTTTCCACCTTGTGTTGTTTTGCAGGAAAAGAAATGACAAGATCGAGTACCTGGTGGGATGCATCGCGGAGCTTTCAGAGAGTGAGGAAAACATGCTGCTGCGGCACGGGGAGAATGACTTCAGCGTCATGTACTCGACACGCAAGAACTGTGCGCAGCTCTGGCTGGGACCAGCTGCGTTCATCAATCACGGTATTGATCCTCGCTCTTAGTAGGGGCTTTCAATGGATGGATCAGGGCCTCAAAATGTATCAGGAAAGCAAAAGGGGGTACGGAGACAAACCTCTAGACGGATGCAGCTGAATGTGTGAAAATGTTTGCTTCAGCTAGCGTACCTCACACGATGCAGCAACACGTGAGACTAAAGAGGGGGATTATTCAGTAAATTAAATGATGATGGTAACGCATCATCGTTCATTTGAGCCGCAACTTCAGCAGACTATTCCAACATTTTATCGTTTTATGGCCACGCTTGTGTTTCTATGAACGCATCAGAATCACAGCCGAGTGCTAGCAGACTAAACTTGTCTTTTTTTTCAGTTGAACACTGCTTTCATGCTATAAATGGCATGAAAAAAAACAATGTATGATTTTTTTTGATAATGTAATAAATAAATAGTAAAACGATGGAATCTATACATCCAAGAATGTCCCATGTGGGTTGATGGAGTCCCTACGTGCTGTGAACTACTCACATCTTTGCATCTGCTCCGTGGTCAGTGCAAGTTTCAAAGGAATCTGCCTCAGGCGACTCGTGGCTTCACTGAGGAGTTCAGACTTTAATTCTTTCTACGCCGTAAGAAGAAAAGGTGCTTTTCAATCGCTCGGGAGGTCAAAGGCATTTTCTTTCCCCCACTTGTCTGCCAAAAATGCCACGCTGGATTATTTCCATTCATCTCAGTCGAGCCTTATGAGGATTTTTTGGGGGGGGGGCTGTTTTTATGTGAGAATTATGAATCTATATGGTCCAAAATTGTTAATATTCATGAGAATACTGATTATTATTGTGTTTCTTCTTTTTGCAGATTGTCGACCAAACTGCAAGGTACGTCCTTTGAAGTTTGGATGCTTTGAAGTTCTGTGAGACACTTAAAGTCGGTAGATGGCGGTTTGGAGAACACGCCAGCTTTGTCGTGTTATTGCGTGACTTTGGTTTGTCACGCAATAACAAACAAATTGAGGCGGTAGACCAGAACATTTTTGGCATTTGGTGGCTTTAAAAAGAGCATAAATAACAATAAGTTTGTCTGGTGTAAACTACATTGTGTCCTGTGCTGGTTCTCCTGACTCTGTTTACTGTAGGTAATGCTCAATGAATAAATACCTCAAACAAGCGCTGAGGGAAAACCATCCGTGCAGAGGTTCTACAAACTAACGGCGGTTCTACTGTTCTCTGTAGTTTGTGTCGACGGGACGAGACACGGCCTGCGTGAAGGTTTTGAGGGACACCGAACCCGGAGAGGAAATCTCATGTTATTATGGAGATGGTTTTTTTGGGGAAAACAATGAGTTCTGTGAATGCTATACGTGTGAACGGTAAGTGCAACACATCATGTGCTCTGTGCCCTTGATTAATACATTGAAGGGTTAATAGAGTGACTTGTTTGTCTGTGCAGGCGGGGTATGGGTGCTTTTAAATCCAAAGCAGGGCTACCTGTGGAGGTGCCGGTGATCAACAGCAAATACGGGTTGCGGGAGACGGACAAGCGTCTCAACAGGCTGAAGAAGCTGGGGGAAGGAAACCGGAGCTCAGACAGTCACTCTGTGGGCTCCCACACGGACGGAGACTCTCAGGAAATGCCAAAAACACATCAATGTAAGAGTCGGCTCAGGATGAAATGCTCTGTTGCCTTCTCTGTGTGCGTCCGCGACTAATGTTGAGGCCCTGACTCAATTTGATTATCACCCGGGAAAAACACGTTTAGGTGGGTTTCTGCAAATGTTATCAATACGTAATGTGCAACGTTTGATCTTCTCCCACCAGCTGCCAGAAAAAGAACATCATCCTCTGGCCTGAAGTATAAGAACAGGACTCAATCCAGACAGACTTTGTCCAGAGCCCTTACTACCTCATGTTCAAAACAAGGTCGTGTGAACAATAACAGGGTACCAAAGATACTGAAATCCCAATCCAAGCCTTCACTAAGTAAAGTCCAGCTGCGGAGTCGCAGGAGGGGGGCGGAGCCCAAGGCGTCTGCTAAAGGGGAGACTGGCCAGCTGGGTCTCAGGGACTCCAAGGTGTCGCTGTGTAAAGGCCTCGCCGTGAAGAAGGAGAAGGATGGACAGGAGCTGATGCAGCAGACGTTGGGCCAGCGGGGCTGCCTCACCCGGCACGCTGCCAAGGAAAACGGCAGCGCGCCGCACGGGCGAGGCAGCGAGGGCGGCCAGTGCACCACGTACAGGACTCGCAGGTCCACGCGGACCCTCGTCAAGGCCCAGGAGGCCACTGGCGTTAAGCTGGAGCCCAGCGCCATGAACGGCTTGAGCCCGGTCCCCGGGGGAGTGGTCATCAAAACGGAGCCGGCCGACATGGAGGAGTACCTCCGCCACGGCGTCGGCCTGGAGCAGCCGGCGTTGGACGGCGGCTACGCCAGGCGGGGCTCGTCCTCCAGGCGGAAGCGGCTGACGCGTCTCCGGACAGAGCGGACAATCAAGCGCGAGGATTCGTACGGCGAGCCCTTCACGCCGGGGCCATGCGGCAACGTGCTGCTCAGCTTCGCCGACCGCCACCGCGACTACAACGGGGTTTCCAGCGGCAGCAAGTCGCTGCGCAGGGGCAAGAGCAAGAGCGGGTGCCGCTCGCAGGACAAGGGGAAGAAGAAGCGTCAGATCACGCGATACGACGCCCAGCTGATCCTGGAGAACAACACGGGGATCCCCAAGCTGACGCTCCGCCGGCGGAGAGACAGCAGCAGCAGCAAGACCAACGACGCCAACGAGCCCGTCGGCTCCTCCGCCGTCAACTCGCCGTCCTCCAGCTCCAAGATCAGCATCAAGTTCAGCAAGGACCACGACAAGGACAAAGGGGGCTCGTACATCGCCAAGCTGAACAACGGCTTCGCCCCCGTCGTCCACGGCAACGCCGCCAAGCTGAAGATCCAGCTGAAGAGGGAGGACGACGCGCGCCGGATATCCCAGTCGTCCCAGATGTCCTACAACGGGGACATGGGCCAGAGTCTGGAGGCCAGGACAGGTGGACATCGGACCCAAAAGGCCCTGGCAGAGCCGTCGTCAGAGGAGGAGGAGGAGGATGATGATGAGGAGGAGGATGAAGACGACGAGGGCGATGAAGATGATGATGATGATGAAGATGACTACTTCGACAATGAGTTTGATGACGATTTCATTCCACTTCCTCCAGCAAAGCGCCTCCGACTGATCGTGGGTAAAGACTCCATAGACATCGATATCTCCTCCAGGAGGAGAGAGGATCAGTCGCTGCGGCTCAATGCATAAGCCCCTCCCTCCTCCAACCCCCCCCCCTGTAAATAAAGACGACTAGCTAATCAACTGTTGTGTTGATGTAAAAGAAGTACAGTAATTTAAAAAGGAAAAAAAATAATTCTGAATGAAGGTGCTGTTGATTTAAAATGAAACGCTGTTATTCACTTATGTTCATCACCAAGTTGTTATAAAAGCAAGGGACATTATTTAAGCAAACACGTTTAATCTGAACACTATTCTAAATCCGAACTGCGACTTGTCAACTGGTGCTCGTTATGGTTTCTGAAATGATCCTAAGTGTAAAGCACGCGTTTTAGTTTTAAGCTCAATGCTTCCTTTAAGTGAATGCACTTGTTCTATTCATCATTGACATGGATATTGTAGAAAGTGTACAGTATGGTGACTATCCCCTCTGTCTCAGAGGCAGCTTTTATGACCTTTTTGATTTCCGATCTCCTCGTTTGTATCGTTTTGTTTTGGTGCCATCGGTCCAGACGGTGCATTTGCATCCGGGTGCCATGTCGTCATTTTGCCAGCAGTTCTCCTGGTAAAGAACCACTTTGAATTTCAGTAATTCACCCATTTATTATCAACATTATTTACTGTGTAAGTTGATCACCCTGTTGAGTCCAATCATGCAACGATCATCTTCATTCCTCACAGAAAGCTGCTGAGACAGACGCCCTGGAGTATGGACGTGTTTATATTTATATTTCTACAAACACTCGCACACAACGTTCTGTGTTCAGCAACACGCGTGTGGCGCTGCGGCTCGTTGGGTTTTTCCTGCGGTCGTGCCATGAACCATATAATGGAGTTGCACAATTTATTTTTGTCTGTCTGCCCCCCCCCTCCCCTCGCCCCCTCCCAGAGCGCTGTAAATAGATTATGTTAATTAAGCTGCAGAGTTCCTAGAAGTAAAAGCACACACGGCGTACTGCTGCTTGGTGAGGACATGGCACGCGTCGGTGAATCAAACCACAACATGGAGGATGCTTTTTTTTTTTCTAAACCTGCGATCAAGAGAATTAATGTACAGAAAGGCCGACTCGTCACTCACTTTATTCACCCAATCAGAAGTGGACAGTAGAGTCTGGGGGAGGAGCCTCATCCCAGTCGTCCTTTTGGTGTAGAGTGGTGTACTTCTTTCCTCTATGGTGCTACTTTTATTTCCTCACCCTCTTGTTTTGAGTTCTGCTCGATGTCTGCAGCAGAAAACGTCAACCGGCCCCCAAGTTCTGTGTCAGTGGGTTTGCAGCCTATTTAAGTTGTGCTTTAAGTTTCCTTTTTATTTACAGGTGCACTTTGATTTTGATTTTTTTTTTGCAAGCAATGTTAGAAAACAGTCCAACAGCATTAGGTGCCTTAACAAAGCGCGTTTAGACACACTTAGACCACACCCCCCCCCCCCCCCCTCACAGAAACTCTTCACGAGTCCCAGTCAGTCCTTCTGTATATTATTTCTTCTTTGGTCGATTATAAGTGAACTGTCCAATAAATCAAGGGATCAACTGAGATTGAATGTTTACCCACTTCTCCTTGTGTTAAAATGTACTGTTCATATCACCAGCAGCTAATCACCCCCCCCCCCCCCCACAGCCGGACGTCCTCATCCACACTGTAAACTGTCCCAGGTTGTCCCGTCTCTGTGGTCTTTGTCCAGTAGACAGCTGTCAACATCTCCAATGGATCCAAAAAGTTAAAACGAGAAATGACAAAAAAAAAAAAAGACAAGCAAAACAAATGTGAATAGTTTGCGGACATTTTAGCGTGTTGCGTTGGTAGTGGGGAACGTAAAGAGAATTAAAAATGGGCAGTTGTCTATATTGTCCGATATGTAAATCATGTGAACACATCTTGTACTTATTTAACAGTTTTGAATACTTGAAAACTATATAAAGTTTCTTTGTGACTCTTGTTTCCACAGCTTGTTCTGAGCTCCACTGGATGTTTGGGCTTTTAAAAGAAGGATGTTTCACTGTCAACAAATCTGATGTTAAGAGCAAAAGCAACGCGCGGCACTTCCTGTTTGTGGCTCTAAGCCCGTGGCTTTGATATGATATACATTATATATAAAATATATGCATATAAACATATATAATAGTTATTTCCTAAATCAGTTGGTCACTAGTTTCTTATCAATAAAGCGAGAAAAAATGACTGACAATACCTCACATCGTGTTGATGAGGATGATGAAGGAGCTCAATTATATTTTAACAATAATATATAACAATAGAGCTCCGTGGCTTTGTTATAAATATGTTATTAAATACCTTGTTGGTTTTAGGGTCTTTTATGGGACTGTGGTTTTTCCTGATCAGAAGCCGTTGTAATGGACACGTTCGTCCCTCGTTGCCTTCATGTCATCTGACTGACATTTCATCCCACGTGACTTACGTTGCCTTTTAACCCGCGTTGCATTGAGTCTGGGGATCAATTAGGGGTTCGGTGTCTTGCTCAAGGGCGCTTCGACGTGGCAGACGGAGCAGGCGGGATTCGAGCCACCAACCTTCAGTCAGTTCGGTTCTCAGCGCACCCCGCTGCTCCACGCGCCACCGTCGCCACACAACTGCGGTCATGTGGACCGCATTTCAAAAGGAAATGCGCCTCTATGTTGGGTATTACGGTAAAAGGGGCTGTACAGCCAAAAAGGCACTGATCATCATTTGAAGTGTCTTTTATCAATATTTGAACTCTCTTTAAATCAGATAGCAGATGGGTAACACTCTTTTGACACTTGGTCCTATTTAAATCTGATCTCCTCTATTAACTTGTACATTTACATGAAATATTACTGTGTACTTTTTGAGATACTTGAAGGTAAAGTTAGTAATATTGCCATTATATTCGTCTTTTTTTCATTTTTGAACTGTCTTTAAATTAGATAGCAGCTGGGTAACACTCTTTTGACACTTGATCCTATTTTAAGTTGACCTCCTCTATTACCATCTCAAATTACATGAAATATTACTGTGTACTTTTTGAGATAACTGAAGGCAAAGTTAGTACTTTTGCCATTATATTCGTCTTTTTCTCAATCTTTGAACTGTCTTTAAATTAGATAGCAGCCGGGTAACACTCTTTTGACACTTGATCCTATTTTAAGTTGACCTCCTCTATTACCATCTCAAATTACATGAAATATTACTGTGTACTTTTTGAGATACTTGAGGGTAAAGTTAGTACTTTTGCCATTATATTCGTCTTTTTCTCAATCTTTGAACTGTCTTTAAATCAGATCAAAGCCGGGTAACACTCTTCTGACACTTGATCCTATTTCATGTCGACCTCCTCTATCACCATGTACATTTACATAAATTATTACTGTGTACTTTTTGGGATACTTGAAGGTAAGGTTAGTAAAATTGCCATTAGATTCGTCTTTTTCTCAATCATTGAACTGTCTTTAAATCAGATACAAGCCGGGTAACACTCTTCTGACACTTGATCCTATTTTAAGTTGACCTCCTCTATTACCATCTCAAATTACATGAAATATTACTGTGTACTTTTTGAGATAACTGAAGGTAAAGTTAGTACTTTTGCCATTAGATTCGTCTTTTTCTCAATCTTTGAACTATCTTTAAATCAGATAGAAGACGGGTAACACTCTTTTGACACTTGATCCTATTACACGTTGGCCTCCTCTATTACCATCTCAAATTACATAAAATATTACTGTGTACTTTTTGAGAAAATTGAAGGCAAAGTCAGCAATATTGCCATTATATTCGTCTTTTTGTTAATGTTTGAATTATCTTTAAATCAGATAGAAGACGGGTAACACTCTTCTGACAATTGGTCCTGATTCATGTTGACCTCTTCTATCAATATGTAAAGTTACATAAAATATTACTGTGAAATTCTTTAGATACTTGAAGGTAAAGTTAGTAATATTGCCATTATATTCGTCTTTTTCTCAATCTTTGACCTATCTTTTAATCAGATAGCAGCCGGGTAACACTCTTTTGACACTTGATCCTATTTTAAGTTGACCTCCTCTATTAACATGTACATTTACATAAAATATTACTGTGGAACTTTTGAGATAACTGAAGGTAAAGTTAGTACTTTTGCCATTAGATTCGTCTTTTTCTCAATCTTTGAACTATCTTTAAATCAGATAGAAGACGGGTAACACTCTTTTGACACTTGATCCTATTACACGTTGGCCTCCTCTATTAACATGTAAAGTTACATAAAATATTACTGTGTACTTTTTGAGAAAATTGAAGGCAAAGTCAGCAATATTGCCATTATATTCGTCTTTTTGTCAATGTTTGAATTATTTTTAAATCAGATAGGAGCCGGGTAACACTCTTCTGACACTTGATCCTGGTTCATGTTGACCTCCTCTATCACCGTGTAAAGTTACATAAAATATTACTGTGTACTTTTTGGGATACCTGAAGGTAAAGTTAGTAAAATTGCCATTATATTCGTCTTTTTTTAATTTTTGAACTGTCTTTAAATTAGATAGCAGCTGGGTAACACTCTTTTGACACTTGATCCTATTACATGTTGGCCTCCTCTATTAACATGTAAAGTTACATAAAATATTACTGTGTACTTTTTGAGATACTTGAAGGTAAAGTTAGTAAAATTGCCATTATATTAGTCTTTTTTTAATTTTTGAACTGTCTTTAAATTAGATAGCAGCTGGGTAACACTCTTTTGACACTTGATCCTATTACACGATGGCCTCCTCTATTAACATGTAAAGTTACATAAAATATTACTGTGTACTTTTTGAGATACTTGAAAGTAAAGTTAGTACTTTTGCCATTATATTCGTCTTTTTCTCAATCATTGAACCGTCTTTAAAATCAGATAGCAGCCGGGTAACACTCTTCTGACACTTGAACGTATTTCACGTTGACCTCCTCTATCAATATGTAAAGTTACATAAAATATTACTGTGTACTTTTTGAGATACTTGAAGGTAAAGTTAGTACTTTTGCCATTATATTCGTCTTTTTCTCAATCATTGAACCGTCTTTAAAATCAGATAGCAGCCGGGTAACACTCTTCTGACACTTGAACGTATTTCACGTTGACCTCCTCTATTAACATGTAAAGTTACATAAAATATTACTGTGGACTTTTTGAGAAAATTGCAGGTAAAGTTAGTACTTTTGCAATTATATTAGTTTTTTCTCAATCTTTGAACTGTCTTTAAATCAGATAGAAGCCGAGCCAATGGTGGGCCTCAGCCGGCACGCGTCAGCCTTCACTTTTATTGAGCTACAGGGTCCTTTGACTGGAGTTGGTTAATTAACGCCCTGGCGATGCAACAAGGTTGGTCGCTCTGAGAACTGTCTGCCCCGGAGAACAGTTGGACCGGGGGCAGGGTCGGCCGAAAGGCGGTGGCGGTGCAGGGCCGCAGTGCCTTTTGACCTCTCAACGGTTTTACGCCCTGTTGAACTCTCTCTTCATAGTCCTTTTTAATTTTTCTTCATTGGCATGACGTTAATTTGTGGAGTAAAACATATTTCATCCCATATTTGGGGAGCTTTTATCAACCATAAAATGTATGCGCCCCCCCCCCCCCCCAACTTGATTTTGGTTTGTTGCCTCAGGGCAACTTGTATATATAAAGTGAAATAAGTCAAAAAAGCAATGTAGGCATTTAGAAAGAAGTTCATTTTGAGGACATTAACTACAAATGGATCCAAACATAAATTAAAAAATATTAAACAAAGAAATGAAATTACCAACACTGTATGTACAAAATCCACATCCAAAACATGTAAACTTAAAGGGCTTGTTTGTGTCACTTTGTATGGCATACACATTCGACTGACCTACAATAACCTGAAGAATATCTTAAAATACTGAAGGGGGGACATGATATCATTAGAAATGTTATGCCAGGGCGAGCACAGAATGTATTGTGGGGTGTTCAGCCTCTACTATGTCTTCATCCTCATCTTGATCCACAGACTCACTGTCGCTTTGATCAGACATGCGTTATCCTAAGAAAGTACAAATATGAATGTCATATTCAAAATGAATGAATGAATGAAGGACACACATTGTTCTACTGACTGACCCCTGACGGACCCCTGATCTCCTAACTGTCTGGCAGGGATCCAATCTTTCTGACTCCAATCCAATCTTTCTGACTCCTTTCAAGCTCACTTTCCTCGTTGTCACTGTCCTCACTGTCAGATGGATCAGCCCTAACAGCTTGATTTACAAACATTTCGCCCATTAAATGTTCCTGTTTCCATTCCCATTCAATATCAGTAGTTGGTACAACAAAAATATTGACTGTGGTCAATGACCTAACTGCACAGTGTTGCCTTGTGTCAACTAACCAAAACACCCAGTTTTAATAAAGAAATAACAATAAATTAATTACCAAATATACTTAGTTACATACTCATGCACACAAAAACATATTCTATACATTGTTTTTAATTAAAGGGTAGGTCAGTGTAAGGTCCAAAAAAGTATTGTGTTGCCTGAAGACAAAACCCCCGGAAAGCAGCCGGTCCGGACTCAGTCTCGCCCCACACCCTGAAGCATTGTGCTGACCAGCTGTCTCCTGTTTTCACCGCCATCTTCAACACCTCCTTGGTGTCATGCCACGTCCCAGCCTGCTTCAAGGCCTCCACCATCATCCCTGTTCCCAAGAAGCCCAGGATAATAAGGACTAAATGACTACAGACCCGTCGCACTGACCTCTGTAGTCATGAAGTCCTTTGAACGGCTAGTCCTGTCCCACCTTAAGTCCCTCACCGACCCTCTCCTGGACCCCTGCAGTTCGCCTACAGAGCCAACAGGTCTGTAGACGATGCTATCAACATGGCCCTCCACTTCATCCTCCAGCATCTGGACTCCCCAGGAACCTACGCCAGGATCCTGTTTGTGGACTTCAGCTCCGCCTTCAACACCATCATCCCGTCTCTGCTGCAGGACAAACTCTGGTTTGCCCACCTCCACCTGCAAGTGGATCACTGACTTCCTGTCCGACATGAAGCAGCACGTGAAGCTGGGGAAACACGTCTCTGCCTCTCGGTCCATCAACACCGGTTCAATGAAGACAGTGGAGATGGTCGTGGACTTCAGGAGGAATACAGCCCTACCTTCCCCCCTCACCTTGTGTGACTCCCCCGTCACCACTGTGGACTCCTTCCGTTTCCTGGGCTCCATCATCACCCAGGACCTCAAGTGGGAGCTGAACATCAGCTCCATCACGAAAAAGGCTCAGCAGCGGATGTTCTTCCTGAGGCAGCTGAAGAAATTCAACCTGCCTCAGACGATGATGGTGCACTTCTACACGGCCATCATGGAGTCCATCCTCTGTTCCTCCATCACCGTGTGGTACGCTGCAGCCACAGCCAAGGACAAGGACAAGGGCAGGCTGCAGCATGTCATCCGCTCTGCAGAGAGGGTGATTGGCTGCAATCTTCCGTCTCTCCAGAACTTGTTCGCTTCCAGGTCTTTGAAGCGGGCCAGAAAGATTGTAGCCGACCCCTCCCACCCTGGACATGAACTGTTTGTGCCCCTTCCATCCGGCAGGAGGCTGCGGTCCATCAGGACTAAGACCTCCCGCCACACGAACAGTTTCTTCCCTTCGGCAGTCGGGCTCATCAACAGAGGCCGGGGCCCCCCCTGACTGACTCGGACTCCCATGTTCATTCATTCACTTTGTCACTTTCACTTGTCACTCGTCACTTGTTTAGCTGGTGCACTTAATCTATAATCTATATTTTTATTTCTAATTTTCTTATCTCCTCTAACTTACTAACCCATAGCTTTAGTTTTTAGCGTACTAACCCATAGCATATATTTTATTATACTTTTATTTTATTTTTATCTCATTTGCACTATGTCATCATTATTGTACTGTCTTCTGTCATGCACCAACCGCCAAGACAATTTCCATGTATGTCCAACATATTATGACAATAAACGTTTCCTGATTCCTGATTCCTGAAGGTTACAGTCTGCCATAGAGGTTTACGGTACTTGTTCACTATCAGTCTCGTGCTAGTATTTAGCCTTTGATGGAGTTCTTAGGGTTAGGGTTTGTTGTCCAAACAACCCGACTTCAAGAAAGGTTGTTACGGCCTCCTGCCATCTATGGGCTCTGCCTCAATCTGATGTGCAGGCTGAGCGGTCCCACGTGGAACCGCATTTTGGCACTGGGCTCTTTCCTCTTCGCTTGCCGCTACTGCGGGTAACCTTGTAAGTTTCCTTTCCTGCACTTAGTAAGATGCTTCAATTCAGAGGGTTAGCTTGTCTGATCTGAGGTCAAAGTCAAATGAGGTGCAGCCCCAGAACTGCTGGAGCGATAGAGGAGGGTCCCACCCATGGACCCCCGCAGGAGCAACTCCTTTCGTAACCGGAACACGCATAACGCGGTCAGTGCAAAAACAAAAGTCCACCGGCAGCTACATCCAACCGAGGAGGAACAATGGCCTGATAGGGGCCCCTGGATCGTACATCCTGTGGTCTGCACTGAAGGGGACAAAGTACCAACTGCGCTGACTTTCTCTTATTTCAAACTGTACAGTAAAGGTTTATGGAAATATACATGGGCATAGAGGGAAGGGAAATGACAAATAACATGTCATTCTTACTGATTTCACCTGTGCTCATAAGCTACAAAATCTAATTTTATGCAACAACTACATGGGGATAGAGGAGGTCAACATGAAGCAGGATCAAGTGTCAAAAGAGTGTTACCCGGCTGCTATCTGATTTAAAAATAATTCAAACATTGACAAAATACGAATATAATGGCAATATTACTATACCTTCAGTTATCTCAAAATGTACACAGTAATATTTCATGTAAATGTACATGTTAATAGAGGAGGTCAACATGAACCAGGACCAAGTGTCAGAACAGTGTTACCCGGCTTCTATCGGATTAAAAGATAGTTCAAAGATTGACAAAATACGAATATAATGGCAATTTTACTAACTTTACCTTCAAGTATCTCAAAAAGTACACAGTAATATTTTATGTAACTTTACATATTGATAGAGGAGGTCAACGTGAAATACGTTCAAGTGTCAGAAGAGTGTTACCCGGCTGCTATCTGATTTTAAAGACGGTTCAATGATTGAGAAAAAGACGAATATAATGGCAAAAGTACTAACTTTACCTTCAAGTATCTCAAAAAGTACACAGTAATATTTTACGTAACTTTACATGTTAATAGAGGAGGCCAACATGTAATAGGATCAAGTGTCAAAAGAGTGTTACCCAGCTGCTATCTAATTTAAAGACAGTTCAAAAATTAAAAAAAGACGAATATAATGGCAATTTTACTAACTTTACTTTCAAGTATCTCAAAAAGTACACAGTAATACTTTATGTAACTTTACATGTTAATAGAGGAGGCCAACGTGTAATAGGATCAAGTGTCAAAAGAGTGTTACCCAGCTGATATCTAATTTGAAGACAGTTCAAAAATTAAAAAAAGACGAATATAATGGCAATTTTACTAACTTTATCTTCAGGTATCCCAAAAAGTACACAGTAATATTTTATGTAACTTTACACGGTGATAGAGGAGGTCAACATGAACCAGGATCAAGTGTCAGAAGAGTGTTACCCGGCTCCTATCTGATTTAAAAATAATTCAAACATTGACAAAAAGACGAATATAATGGCAATATTGCTGACTTTGCCTTCAATTTTCTCAAAAAGTACACAGTAATATTTTATGTAACTTTACATGTTAATAGAGGAGGCCAACGTGTAATAGGATCAAGTGTCAAAAGAGTGTTACCCAGCTGCTATCTAATTTAAAGACAGTTCAAAAATTAAAAAAAGACGAATATAATGGCAATTTTACTAACTTTACTTTCAAGTATCTCAAAAAGTACACAGTAATACTTTATGTAACTTTACATGTTAATAGAGGAGGCCAACGTGTAATAGGATCAAGTGTCAAAAGAGTGTTACCCAGCTGATATCTAATTTGAAGACAGTTCAAAAATTAAAAAAAGACGAATATAATGGCAATTTTACTAACTTTATCTTCAGGTATCCCAAAAAGTACACAGTAATATTTTATGTAACTTTACACGGTGATAGAGGAGGTCAACATGAACCAGGATCAAGTGTCAGAAGAGTGTTACCCGGCTCCTATCTGATTTAAAAATAATTCAAACATTGACAAAAAGACGAATATAATGGCAATATTGCTGACTTTGCCTTCAATTTTCTCAAAAAGTACACAGTAATATTTTATGTAACTTTACATGTTAATAGAGGAGGCCAACGTGTAATAGGATCAAGTGTCAAAAGAGTGTTACCCAGCTGCTATCTAATTTAAAGACAGTTCAAAAATTAAAAAAAGACGAATATAATGGCAATTTTACTAACTTTACTTTCAAGTATCTCAAAAAGTACACAGTAATACTTTATGTAACTTTACATGTTAATAGAGGAGGCCAACGTGTAATAGGATCAAGTGTCAAAAGAGTGTTACCCAGCTGATATCTAATTTGAAGACAGTTCAAAAATTAAAAAAAGACGAATATAATGGCAATTTTACTAACTTTATCTTCAGGTATCCCAAAAAGTACACAGTAATATTTTATGTAACTTTACACGGTGATAGAGGAGGTCAACATGAACCAGGATCAAGTGTCAGAAGAGTGTTACCCGGCTCCTATCTGATTTAAAAATAATTCAAACATTGACAAAAAGACGAATATAATGGCAATATTGCTGACTTTGCCTTCAATTTTCTCAAAAAGTACACAGTAATATTTTATGTAACTTTACATGTTAATAGAGGAGGCCAACGTGTAATAGGATCAAGTGTCAAAAGAGTGTTACCCGTCTTCTATCTGATTTAAAGATAGTTCAAAGATTGAGAAAAAGACGAATCTAATGGCAAAAGTACTAACTTTACCTTCAGTTATCTCAAAAGTTCCACAGTAATATTTTATGTAAATGTACATGTTAATAGAGGAGGTCAACTTAAAATAGGATCAAGTGTCAAAAGAGTGTTACCCGGCTGCTATCTGATTAAAAGATAGGTCAAAGATTGAGAAAAAGACGAATATAATGGCAATATTACTAACTTTACCTTCAAGTATCTAAAGAATTTCACAGTAATATTTTATGTAACTTTACATATTGATAGAAGAGGTCAACATGAATCAGGACCAATTGTCAGAAGAGTGTTACCCGTCTTCTATCTGATTTAAAGATAATTCAAACATTAACAAAAAGACGAATATAATGGCAATATTGCTGACTTTGCCTTCAATTTTCTCAAAAAGTACACAGTAATATTTTATGTAATTTGAGATGGTAATAGAGGAGGTCAACTTAAAATAGGATCAAGTGTCAGAAGAGTGTTACCCGGCTTGTATCTGATTTAAAGACAGTTCAAAGATTGAGAAAAAGACGAATATAATGGCAAAAGTACTAACTTTGCCTTCAGTTATCTCAAAAAGTACACAGTAATATTTCATGTAATTTGAGATGGTAATAGAGGAGGTCAACTTAAAATAGGATCAAGTGTCAGAAGAGTGTTACCCGGCTTGTATCTGATTTAAAGACAGTTCAATGATTGAGAAAAAGACGAATCTAATGGCAATTTTACTAACCTTACCTTCAAGTATCCCAAAAAGTACACAGTAATAATTTATGTAAATGTACATGGTGATAGAGGAGGTCGACATGAAATAGGATCAAGTGTCAGAAGAGTGTTACCCGGCTTTGATCTGATTTAAAGACAGTTCAAAGATTGAGAAAAAGACGAATATAATGGCAAAAGTACTAACTTTACCCTCAAGTATCTCAAAAAGTACACAGTAATATTTCATGTAATTTGAGATGGTAATAGAGGAGGTCAACTTAAAATAGGATCAAGTGTCAAAAGAGTGTTACCCGGCTGCTATCTAATTTAAAGACAGTTCAAAGATTGAGAAAAAGACGAATATAATGGCAAAAGTACTAACTTTGCCTTCAGTTATCTCAAAAAGTACACAGTAATATTTCATGTAATTTGAGATGGTAATAGAGGAGGTCAACTTAAAATAGGATCAAGTGTCAAAAGAGTGTTACCCAGCTGCTATCTAATTTAAAGACAGTTCAAAAATGAAAAAAAGACGAATATAATGGCAATATTACTAACTTTACCTTCAAGTATCTCAAAAAGTACACAGTAATATTTCATGTAAATGTACAAGTTAATAGAGGAGATCAGATTTAAATAGGACCAAGTGTCAAAAGAGTGTTACCCATCTGCTATCTGATTTAAAGAGAGTTCAAATATTGATAAAAGACACTTCAAATGATGATCAGTGCCTTTTTGGCTGTACAGCCCCTTTTACCGTAATACCCAACATAGAGGCGCATTTCCTTTTGAAATGCGGTCCACATGACCGCAGTGCCACACAGGGACACCCCCCCCCCCCCCCATACACATACACATACAGTCTAATTTTACAAATAAACATAAAGATAATAACGAGTGTTTGTAACAACAACTATACAACACGTATCCGATCTCATGCTAATTCTACCCTACTATTAATAATCAGTAAACAGCAGAGCGAGAAAAGC
The DNA here is from genome assembly GCF_949316345.1 of Pungitius pungitius. NCBI lineage: Eukaryota > Metazoa > Chordata > Actinopteri > Perciformes > Gasterosteidae > Pungitius > Pungitius pungitius. The sequence continues at coordinate 23,626,625 of NC_084903.1, forward strand.
CAGTGAAGAACGTTTAACGCACTTTATCAGCTCACATGTTATTTTATTTGCATCACATGTTACCCATTGAACAGATTGCGTCATTTCAAACGTATTTGTATCACTGGATTCTAATTGAATGATAGTCTTCATCACTTCAGTATTTATAATTAATGTACTTTATATAATGCTGAGTAGCTTTATATATAATAGTACATCAATATTTGTTCGTATTTTCACATTCAAGTCTAGTCAAGTAATTTATGTCAAATTAATATAGCTAAATGAAAATAGTAAAAGTACCACACAATTTTCTTTTCTAAGTTTTTAACACTTAATGCTGAATCAATAACGCGTCATGAAATTATAAATAAATATGAATCTGAAACAGTTGCTGCTAATACCTTTGTGCTTTTCTACCGTCTGTGTGTTTATTTGCAAGGGAGTATTTTTTACACAAGTACATGATGTAGGTTGTACTTATTTAACTACCGAACAACAATTATATTTCAAACAATTATTTCTCCAAATTTAAACATCATCAGACCTGTACCTTGGAGCTCGTTGATTTGTCAGCCAATCAGGAGCGCCCTGCCGAAAGCAGCGTCCAATCAGATCTGACGGAGCGCTATTTGAATGCGTCTCGTGCCTCCAGTGTTTACCTGCTGAACTCACCTTCACGGAGCTTGTTGAGAACTCGCGCTGCTTACAACGAAAGAAATAACCAAATCCTCGTCTCTGCCAAACATGTCTTCCTATGAAGTTCGTCCCGTGGTGAGTAGATCGGAAGTCATCTCGCTTTTTAACCGTCTTTATTGAATTATGCTAGGTGTTAGCTTCGTTAGCCGTTAGCTTGTGATGCTAGCTAAGCTAACGTTGTTATCTGTTCCCAGCTGCAGCTTTGTTTCCTCCTGCGCTGTTATCACGTCGTCTCTACGTGGCTCTTTACACGCGGAAGCCTTTCCTTCGCCTGTGGTGTGTCTGAGTTTTGTGTTTTGTTGGTGTTTTTAGCAGCTTCCGGCCGCAGAGAACCCAGTGAAGATGAGCAAAGCCACAGCTGGAGCGAGGAGAGCTGCTCTCGGAGAGATCACCAACTTCACCGGAGCAGCGGCCTACACGAAGGTGACTTTTTATCATCCAAGAAGAACCGTGTGGTTCAATAACCAGGCTGTGGTCCCATAAAGACCTGCAAAACACGCCTGGTCACGTGCTGCAGCCGGTGGCCTACAGAATGTGGATGCAACTGCCCTTGTGCAAAAAATGCTTTAAACCACGTGGGCTTCTAGCCTGAGAAATGGCTCCTAAGTTCCCCACTGGAAAAAAAGAGTGATCCTTCTGCATTTTTATGATTGCGTAAGTTGTACAATCTAAAGCGGAGTTCTTTGTTTCTTCAGAGGGCCGGACCGTCCAAAGCATCAGCCAAACCCGTCCAGAAGGACAAACCTGTGGCGCGTCCAGTAGTCCAGGACGCCGCCCCTGCCCCTGCCCCCCCGGTCTCTGAGGAGTCGGCCGACGTGTCCATGAAGGAGGCGGAGGAGCTGTGCCAAGCTTTCTCCGAGGTGCTGCTCACCGTGCAGGACGTCGACGAGCAGGATTCCGAACTGCCGCAGCTCTGCTCCGAATACGTCAAAGATATCTACAAGTATCTGCATGTCCTGGAGGTACGTCTTCTTAATGCTGTTCGCCTGCGTCATCAAACCGCCGCCCCGGTTTAGTGCAACGGTGTTCGTCTCCGCCCAGGTGCAGCAGGCCGTTCGCGCCGACTACATGCAGGGCTACGAGATCTCTGGACGCATGCGAGCGCTTCTGGTGGACTGGCTGGTCCAGGTCCACTCCAGGTTCCAGCTGCTGCAGGAGACGCTGTACCTCACCGTCGCTGTCCTGGATCGTTTTCTCCAAGTAAGATCTGTCACGGCGGTCTGTCCTCTTTGTTGGTGAGCTGTGTATCGACCCCCCCCCGTCCTCTCCCCGCAGGTCCAGCCGGTCTCTCGCCGAAAGCTGCAGCTGGTCGGCGTCACCGCCATGCTGGTGGCCTGCAAGTACGAGGAGATGTACGCCCCGGAGGTCGGGGACTTCGCCTACATCACGGACAACGCCTTCACCAAGGCCCAGGTCCTGGAGATGGAGCAGCTGGTCCTGAGGACCCTCAACTTTGAGCTGGGCCGCCCCCTGCCGCTGCACTTCCTGCGTCGGGCCTCCAAGGTGGCCGGGGTGAGTCTTCCCTTTACGCCCCCCCCCCCCCCCCCCCCCCCCCCCCAGCCATAAGTCGACTAGTGTTCACTAGTGGTTTGAATGTTTGTCTCAGTCGGACATCGAGAGACACACGCTGGCCAAGTACCTGATGGAGCTGACGCTGCTGGACTACGACATGGTCCACTACCGGCCCTCTGAGATCGCCGCCGCCTCGCTGTGCCTCTCCCAGCTGCTGCTGGAGGAGCTGCCGTGGGTGAGTCTCCACCCAAAACCACTTTGCCTCTGAGGTGCAGGGATCTTTTTTTTTTTTTTTTATATAATAAAGATTGATCCGTCTTGTCAGTCTCCCACACAGCAGCACTACTCCACCTATGACGCAGACCACCTGAAGCCAATCATGCAGCACATCGCCCAAAATATTGTGATGGTGGATGAGGGGAAAACCAAATTCCAGGCAAGTGCAGCCAGAACGCACAATATTTCATGAAATGTGATTTTGGTTTGTGCCCCCCCCCTCCCTCTGGAACTGTCCTCTAAATCTGCTTGGTACTGAAATGTGTCCCGTAGGCCGTGAAGAACAAGTACTCGAGCAGCAAGCTGATGAAGGTCGCCCTCATCCCGCAGCTGAAGTCGTCCCTCGTGAAGACGATGGCGTCGTCTCTGACCAAAGACCCCTGAGACCAGCTTCCCCTTTGTTTTAATCAGCTGACTTTTCACTCGCACTTTACTTTTAGATTGATTGCAATCTGTGGAGATTCTATTAGACTAGTTTTTTTAAATAAAATTTTTAAATTTTAATCAAGCTTTGTGGTTTCGTCGAATCTGTTTTCATTGTGTATAGTTTCTCTTTAGCAGCAACTAGATTACAAACTAAATCATTGACTGCATGCTGCTTTACTTGAATAAAGCAATAAAGGCTGCAGTTTAATGCACCTCTTGGTGCGTAATGGCTGAAGGGTGTACTCTGAATACTTGAGTACACTTAGCTGATGACATGCAGTGTTTTCAGTGTCTCTGAAGACTTTGTCCTCTGCTGGCTGTAGTTCGTTTAAGTACAAATCGAGTATCTGGGTGCTGGACTGAAGTCTTTCTGTGAGACATAAATGGGGTCCTCTGTGACATGCTGTAGTGCCCCCCCCCCACCATGAAGACACATGAGTGAGGTCATGGTGTCCTTAATCCCAGACGTCACTCGTCTCTCAACCATCTGAAAGACGACATGCTCGTTGGGGCAGAATAACTCCATTTACAGGCCCCGCTGTGTGTATTGTTTTCTACTGACTGACTTCATCGCCCTGCTCCTCACTGCTCGGATCCACTAAGTGCTTCTACAGATTAGTGTGTACTAAACTACATTAAATTATTTAAAGGTTTATTTCCCAATTTAATCCTTGATGGATGTGATTAATTTATTTTAAATTAAATGGTTCATGTTGACATGTGATAATTGTCCATTAGTTTGCACCCAAGTTGCATATTTAATCCATCAATAAATGTAAAATAGAAACTAGTCCACTGTCATGTGTGACCGGGACTAAATCATTTCACTCATTAATTCTTTTAACTCTATTACAATAAATCTGTTGGTGGATTAATAAATGCGATGCTCCTTTTTTAGGATTCATTTATTCTCGAACCCATCGAGAAACGGAGCCTTTGTCACGTTGTCCCCGCATCGAGGACACCACGTGACCCACTGAAAGACGTGTAATCAACACCTTTTGAGGTGGAGGCGGGGCCGAGGGGGCGGGGCCAAGGTCGTCCTGACGCGCCGCTTCCCGCAGCCGCCGCACGGGGGGGAAGAGAGGAGCGCTCCGAGTCTCCTGCCTCCTCACTCCTCCCTCCTGCGTCCTCACTCCTCACCCCTCGCTCGGACTCGTTGCGTGGAGCCGCAGGTCTCTCAGTCCGACACGCGCGGGACACGCACGGAACACGCACTCCTCCCCGCAGCGCCACGCAGAGAAACAAAGTGAGTTTACCGACCTGAGTGACTTGTTACGTTCCTGCGGTTGTTCCTCTTAGTGTGTGTGTGTGTGTGTGTGTGTGTGTGTGTGTGTGTTCTTGTTCTTCTATGCCGGTGGGGACCTATACCTGATTGCACACAGACCGGTGGGGACTTGTGTCCCCGTGGGGACCTAAAATGAGGTCCCCACGGGCAAACCCCTCCCACAAGCTCCAAAATGGTGTCTAGATACACCCCCAATGATTTTTTCTGAGGTCCCCTGGAACATCAATTTCATGACAAAACTGTGTGAGTGTGTTTCTGAATGCGCCCCTAGTGGATGCACACGGGTACTGCAGTCCCCATGAGGTTGGCTGTTCTTGAAGTGTGCGTCGCTGTTTTTCCACTCACTACCGCCCCCTATCGGTTCAAAAGTGATATTTTCGCAACATACACTTTCAATGCTGTCTGTTTGATGGTGGTAAAACAGACCACAAATAAAATGCTTTATTTCATAAAAAGTATACAAATAAACCAAAAAATTCATACATACATAATATTAATGCTGATATTGATCAAATTATTCAATTGTATGGCTCGCGGGCCACATCCGGCCCTTTGGCTGTCCGTGACCGGCCCGTGAGAGGTTGATTGGAAATTACAAAGTAAATATTTTTGTCTAATTTTACCTCATGCATGGACTAAAGCTGCAGTGCTTTTATTCTTCTCCTTGGCTTTGGACGAGAGCTCACTGAGGAGCTGGCAGCACTGCGCTCAATGAAAGTGATAACGACAGGGAGCGATTTATTCACAGAGGTAGATGCATGCACAAACATGCTGGGTCTGAAATGGGACCAATTTGCAGGTGTCACAACAGAGGCCTGTCCAAGTCCTGTCAATATTTTTGCATTTTATAAATGTGGTGACCCCTGCTGTGGAGGCAGCAGCTTTCCAGTGGGATTTTGTGGGCTGGGTTTGGTGATTGAAGGCACCTGGGCCCGGTTCCCTGAGATTAAAAGACCCAGTGTTCATTCTCTCTTCTCTCTCCAGCAGACGTCCGGTGGTGTGGTCGTGTACCTTTTTTTCGTTGGCTTATGTTAAATAAAGAAGATGTTAAAACTCTTTAAAGCAGTACAACTCCAATCTTGTCATGGCCCAAAGAGCCAGGTTGTGACATAATACATCAGCCTGTGTTGCAAGTCAAAAATTAACCATGTCATTGATGTTGTCACTAAAATATTTAACTTCATCAGGGCACAACCATTGAATCACAGACAGTTTGCTACACTTTTGGAGGAGCATGAGAATGAACATTGTGACATAGGCTACGACACAGCACAGTCATGATTTGATTGTTATATATGTAAACTATTTAAAATCTATAACACCCCAATAATGCAACTAAAACATCAAAAATGGTTAGGGTGGTGTTCTTGTATATTTACCCAAGTGCTTTCCTGTGTTATTTTTAGGCTATAGTATCAATATAAAACATATTTTACTGTAGGATGCCTTAGCCTGGAATCAACCAAGGCCTGCAGTGTGAGCTATTTTGCATCGGAATTACATGAGGGCAAAGGGAAAAATTGCCCATAAGAAATATCATTTTGCCCCAAATATCACTACGAAAGGGGCCAAAAATGCCATTGAATGTTTTTGAGTCTCGCCTTGACTGTTGTTCCGTGTGCGGGAAGGATCAAACGTTCTTAAAAAGAAAAAAGGAGCACTTCTTGATCAGACCTGTGAGTTCGCAGAGAGCAAATCCAGTCTCCGTCACCATCTCAGGTCCAAAAGAAAAAGGCCCTCAAATTTAGCAACAACCAATGTCGTTGTCTACTGGGGAATTCTTCTGCTGACTTTATCAAGTGGAGCAAAAACAACAAGAAATACGTGTCCTTTCGTCACCAGGCAACCGAGCAACATAGTGGGTGATAACCAGAGGTTTCAAAAGTTTTCACATTCATTACTCAAGTAGAAGTATAGATACTTCTGTTGAAGTATCAACTCAAGCTTTTAACTTAAGTAAAAATACTGATTGTGTAGGTGTAAGGGGAAATAATTCCATCAAGTACAAAGTCTTAATGTGTAATCTCGCTCACAGAACATGTCAGTCCATTACAATAGACAATAATAATTCAGATCATGTGAACCTGCCGTTCGGATGATGTAAACATGGTGATGTTCAGAGAGGCAATGCTAAAACATAGGGACACATGCTCAAACAAATAAAACGCCCCTGGATACTTCCGGTTAAGTTAACCATCATGTGTTGATGATGTCACAGAGGTGCGCGGTTTTGTGAAATAATAAAGATGGACGGATACAGCGCCAATGACTAATATTAGTACTACGTGTTTTACTTGGACAATTAAATGTCAGTGGACACTCACAAATACTACAGCCCCCATCACGATTACAATTATTCACTCCTCAGTGCGCGGTTTCGCCCACCAGCGGAACCCCTCCGCCCCTAAACCCGGCCGGTCCGCCCGCAACTTTCAACGTGCTTATTAACTGATGGACCTTCTTGCGGTCCGCGAAAAAGGTTATTAATAGTATATTAAGTTGACGCTTTGTTGCGTAAAATAAAGACCAAACAAAAAGAATAAAATGATCTTCTGTCATTCACGTAAGAAAATAAACTCACGTGTCTGCAGCTCAATAACAACACCGAAGGAACAACGTCTCGACCCCGGTTTAAGTCTCCAGCAGACGAGGAGTAGCCTCGTTAGCAGTTTAGCTAGCTATCACTTATCGCTCTCCCATGTTTGAAATATCTAACCGTCCTGCCTCCACATAAGGTTATGTCCCAGGTGTGGTCGTGAAAAGCAAGTTCCATTTTTATGTATGCATCAATGCATTCCAACTAATGAGGCTTGCTAGCTACCCTTAGTTAACGGTTCACAGACTGCTGTCAGTGAGAAATGTTTCCACTCTCCTATAGGGTTGGGTACCGAGAACCGGTACTAATATAGCACCGGTTCCTACGCGGTACCTACCGTACTGAAATGCAACGCAGATTTCGGTGCTTAGTTTCGGTTCCTGAGCCGATTGAAAAAATGTATTTACACACTCTGATGACACCGTCCTCTCAGCAGCAAACGATAGCCTACCGTGTGGCAAGCTAGCCATCACCCTTCTATTCTATTTATTTAAGTCAGTATTTCCCTCCCTCTTTCAGCACGCGGCACTATCGCCCAGACAGATGCAGGCACACTATTGCGCGCACACACAGACACGTGCGCATACACAGGAGAGCTGCGCTCTCCAGCGGACACAGAGCGTGAGTCCGCAACTACCGCACCCCTCCCGTCGGACAGCCCCCCACTGAAGTATTAAACAGAGGGTGTAACGACGTTCCTTCGGTGCTGTTCGCCATTAAGCCACATTGAGCTGCAGACACGTGACTCCATTTCTTCACGCAAATGACGGCAGATCGTTTGATTCTTTTCGTCTTTATTTTACACAGCATAGCGTTAACTAAACATAGAAATAATAATAAATTCTATCACATGGTGGATAAACAATATGCTCTTTTGTTTAATCAGAAATAATTTTAAATGCACCGGTTTAGCACTGAAAAACCCCCCGATACCAATCCCTACTCTCCTCAAAGGTTACTGACATCTTGTGGTTAACAGCCAATCGTGTATTTGGATAAAACACAATTAGTTGAGACTGTAGTTGATTGAGGGTTTCAAGGTTTAAATTAGTTTTGTTTTTACAGAAGCATGGCGTAATCATCTCAATAAACGAGAGCCAACTTTGGTTGCTGTGAATCTGATCTAGAAGACAGCGTTCTGCAAAATAGTCAAGCTGTTTGACATCTCTTAACACGAGAAACGATAAAAGAAATAAAAAGAAAATTGAATGAGTCTGATTAATGTTTTCTGTTTTGATTCAAAGAATCTTAAGAAAAACCCTTTAGATTTGTAAACTACTGCCTAATAGTCTCATTACTGCCATTTTATGGCAATTACATATACATCCAAATGTAGTCCAAATAAGTATATTTAATCGTTTTAACAAAGGTATTATGTTATTTCACTAGTTTAATGAAAAAATGCCGCCAATTTTTTGATAAAACAACCCTGCTTTTCAGTTAGTGGGGGCAAGTGCGTAACAATGCATTCTTTAGGAAATATTGAGAAAATACCAATCTAACCCCCCCAATATACATGGTTACGCCCTTGAATGGGGCCTAAATATTATGTGAATTTCCTACCCTGCTATGGCATGACATATTATGCAGCACGATAAAGTGTAATTAATGTCTACATTGAATCAACGGTGCTAGAATATTTGGTGTTTGGTTGTCCTCCCCCAAAGCCCATATATATGGATAACTTGCCAACGATATAAACTATTTGACAAAAGTATATAGATAACACTGCAATAAGTAAGACAAATCTTTCGATATGAGACAGGCTGTCTCAGTTGAGTTGGGGTCTGATAGGCGCAGATACGAAGACAATTGGTTGAAGTTGTCAACATCAAAGGGGGCTGACTTTGGCAGTCTAGAAAGCTTTTGGAATACACCCTGAAACCAGAGATGGGGATGGTGAGAAGAAATTCAGTCTGAAGAAGAGTAAATGGGATTGGGTCAAGGGTGTATGTGGTGAGGCAGTTAGAGTACATACTGAAACCTCTTGTGAAGCAACATAAGGCCTCCTGATGGTATCAGCCCCAGGGTGCTGAAGACCTGCGCCATCCAGCTGTCTAAAGCCCACCAACATCTCCTTATTCTGAACCTAAAGCAGCAGGCAGTCCCGATGCTGTAGGAGACACCGTGGCCTCAATGACCACTGACTAGTTGCCCTCACATCCCATGTGATGAAGGTGCTGGAGAGGCTGCTCTTGACCCACCTTCAAGCCCAGATAAAATCATCACCGGGCCCTCTGCAATTTGCATTGCCTTATGTGGGAGTGGATGACGCCATCATCTACCTGCTGCCACGAGCCCAGTCGCACCTGGATGGTGGCTCTATCCCTTTCTTTGACTTCTCCAATCAGTGATTCTGGCGCTTCACAGTTCTGTGTACCTTGTACACAACTCACTTCAGTTAGGGCAGCTCCGACCGCTGGGCGCTACATGACTTGTAAAAATAAATGCTGCAGCCTGCCGAAGAGCAACGTCAGTTTTTACGGCATAATGCCGGTATGAACAGTGCGTGAGTTACCGTAAAACCTTGATTAAAGACTACATAGAAGACTGTAAAAATTGTCAGCCCCTCCCCACTCTTTATTCTTAAACCGGAAATATGATCATTAGCGCCTAAAAGAACGTTTTGTGTATTCTTGTGTGAGTACTACACTTTTAAATGCTATTTCCCATTCTAAATTCATAATTTATGTCTGCACATATAAATACTTGTTCTGAATACAAGGGCTTGTAAATGTAGTAGTTGTAGTTTTTATTCTTAAAATATCAATGTTTGTCTACATTTTTAATTGTTCAAAAATGCTTCCAGTTTTATTAGAAATTAAATAAAATACATATTAAAATGTATACTTAATTCTAGTTGAGTAATATCGTCTCAACTTCACCAGGTATTTTATGTAATCCTTCGGTTTTAGTAATTACTATTACCCTTCTACGTTATTAACAAGGCCCAGCAGAACAGGCTGAGCCCCAATGCTCCCTCAAGCTAATGGTGACTGAAGGAGTGGGGGGATGGGCGAGGGTACGGTGGGGACAGTCAATGTCAGGTTTTGTGTTAAGAACCTTAAGTTTCGTTTCTTTACACAAAACCGAACTGTTACCATCCACGTGGGGTCCTCGGTCTGGCCACGCCCCCACCAAGCACCTGCTACCGTCCATTTCCCTCAGACTGCCGAGCAGCAGACAACGTGACGGTGCTGGCTGCAGAAGCTGGATAGAAATGGTGAGTTTTTAATTATTGGACTAGCTTCTAATGTAAAACAGTGCTTTTTACGTTTACTTTGATACTATTAATATATGTACTGCCATATAAAATGAGCTGTTGCAATGTGCTAAACTCAACTTAGATGGGAAGCTAATGTTAGCTAACAATAAGCAAGCATGTGCAACTAGCACCACAAATAGTGCTGTTAAGTTTACTTTGATACTATTTTCATATATACTGCCATATAAAATGAGCTGTTGCAATGTGTTAAACTCAACTTAAATGGACAGCTAATGTTAGCTAACAATAAGCAAGCATGTGCAAGCAGCAGCATGTGCACGCGTTGTGAAATAGAATGCTGGACAGCTAATTAGTTATTTATTATATACTTTATAAATATATTCATGTTTTATCAATATCTTTTCACACATAATGTGAATATTATGCTCAACAAAGGGAGTGTAATACTTAATCTGCGTTAAGACCTGGATTATAACTAATTTCCCTTTAACCATTTTAAGTATCCTTACGGTGGCTTTTGGGCCTATAACACTTAATAAGCAGTTTTCCATTTGCCCAAAGAGTGATTGTAATATCTACCCATGTATAAATAGGCATTTTAATTCAGATTGTCATAGGTATTGAGATAGATAATATAATGTTTGTCGTTAAGAACAGAAGTAGATGTTGTTACTATAATGCATTCCATAACAGATAAACTTAATTCATTTCATTAAAAAAAAAAAAAAAGAGTACTGTAATGAGTTGGATGTATAGCTTTGGCTGAATGTGTCCCTTGTGCTTTTAGGAGGATGGAGCATGTTTGCCATCCAGTAGTGACAGCTCGAAGTGCACAGGTGAGAGAGGGGAGACACAAGGAGATGATTGTACATTGGTGTTTGTAGAAAGTCAAAGGAATATTACACTAAACTAGGGTTCTATAGATCTTTTTTTTAATCCCAAATTGATCATGATGTTAAGGTTTAGGTCATATAACAAGTATATGGGGATTTCAAATGCAAAATACATACATTCTTTTTTAATGTCTCATTTTGAAGTTATTTGTTCATCATACACCATAATAACATTTCCATCCGCTTACATATTTGCAGATGCTGATGTCGGAGAAATGAAGGAGCCTTTGACCGTGAACATACTAACCAGGTAGGCTATGTCATCTTAAGGTTCTTAAATGGCTGTTAACCTGCTTGACTGTGCACATAGAAAAAAAATGTCACAATGAATACAATGCTAGAGTAATTAATTTTTACAGGTAGTTTATAAAATATATTTGACTTCAATTTTACCATAGTGTTTCCCACCAATTTAGATTCTATTAAATACAATATTCACTGGGTTTATAGCAGATCAAGCAGTATTAGACGAGTTAGGTACTTAATATTTAAGCAATAAGGTACGAAACACTAAGAAAGTACGGCCTCAAGTACCTTATTGCCTTTATAACGCGGTTGCCAGCGAAATTATAAATGGTAAGTAAATAGCTGCCTTTCAGCACTAAATAGTGGTAGCCACCAAACGTTGTGTATCTCATTTCATGAGTCTCGAGCACACGTGTCCAACTCGAGGCCTGCAACGTCAGTTTATGTGGCCCATGAGTGCCCAATTCACATATGTTAAACTTGCGGTCCAAATCTGGCCTGTCGTGGCGCCCGACTGCCCGTCCGGCGCGGCCTGCCGCGGGAGTGTGCTCAGCCCGCCGAGTAACAACCGCGCTGTCACTGAACAGTCGGCCGTATCGGCCCTCCCCCTCCCGTGCGCAGTGATATGTAACGCTTGGGTCAATGTGAACAGCAACTGTAAATTATCACTTATTATAATACGGATATATCATAGCGGCTTTCCTTGTGTTCTCTGCATCGCAAAACTGTTAAACAATGTACAGTATGAGCAACAGTGTGAGACCGTCAATGCTCGGCTGCGGCGTGATGTGTCCACCATTTGCGGATCTCGAAGGTCTTCCTGTAGATTAATGATTGCTTGTCGGCAGCATCGATAGCGCTCGTACAGGAAGTGATCTCATAACAGATCTTTGATTTCGGAGAACTCTCCCTGTAAAATGTAAATCTAAATAATATCGCTCTTTCATTAATGAGGAAGACAGCTTCCTTTTTTCCAGAGCAGTGGCGAGCTTGTGTTGCTATGGTTATTTTGCCAAACGTTGGTATTTAGCATGAAAAAAAAGATGAAAGAAAGTACTGCAGGACAAGAATCATAAATACATTTTAAAATATGACGAGTTAAAGGCTATCCCCAATGTCCAAAGATGTGTGTAATTTGACTTTTTATTTAATCAGGTAAAATTAGTTAAGAATCAATTATCATTTACAATGAGGACCTGGCCCAGAGGCATTAGGAATGGTGCCTACGGTGTACTATGGGTAAATGTAACTCATCGATTGAATTGTATTAAATTAAAATATGAGGTATAAGAGATGCCTTTTGTTTACAGACAGCTGGTTGGTGAAAAAGATATTCACTGCTGCCACATGAAGCCAAATGTAATAGTTTAAGTAAATGTGAGGATTATAGAAATTTCTAAAATAGTAATACAATATTTATCTTTTAAAGAAAACACACAGTTCAGTGACAAGTGACTAATTTGCATGCATTTTACCTTGCCTGTACATTTATTTACAATCACATTCCCTAATTGAGTTTAAAAAAAATATCAGGTGTGTTCATTCTGTGGGCGCCAAAACTATTTCATTGCATTAATGAATACATTTAAAGTCTCTTATTCTAAATTTTGCTTGTTTTAAGGTAGTTCAGATGAAAAGATGCTGCTGGCTGGAGAGGTCTGGTGAATCTCACACAAAAAAGGTAATCTCTTCCAAGTTTTTCCAGGTTTTCACCTAACATATCTATTAGAGCTGTCAACAAATATTCTATATTAAAAAATATATACGAATAGTTGTTAAAAACAGATATTCAAATGTGAAAATGAATAATACAGCAGCGGCACGATTGTCTGCTTTGCGGGTTGCACGCTACTGTACTGACTTCATATTGCATTAATAAAATAGACTAGAAGTTACAACAGCTTCATGCACTGGGCCCTGTTCCTCGTACGTGGTTAGCTGGATAATTTTCAGGATGAGATGACGTAGATCAGGCTTTGCGGTTCTTCGAAGCAGGTTTGGATATATCACCATAGCAACACATCAAAAATCCTGCACTTAACGTTAACTGCTGTGCGATACTTTGTTGGGCTTGTACACCTCGCAGGGGGGCGGTGTCAGTTTTTGCCATAAGTACATGGTGCATTTAATTTTGTATAGCACAGTATCACAAATATGCCTCAGAGGGCTTGACAGTCGACACGTGTGGCATCCTCTTTCCAGAAAGCCTCACATCGGCACAGGAAAAACCCCACAAACAATGAAAAATCTGAAAAAAAGACACCTTTAGAGATGGAGGAGGCTTCTCCCCCGGGATAAACATCCTGCGATGACGTATAGAATGAACAACGTAAAAGATGTACATTATGTTCAATTCATCCAACAGAAATGATTGAAATACACATTATCTCCTCGTATGCGTTCATCATCATCTCCTGCTCGTGAGCGGAGAAAAAAGACGCACCTCTTTTAAGTTTATTTGTTGTTGTACTGTTAAAAAATCCTTGTTTTGGCCTTTCGCTTTCTTACGTATGACGCGCACATGCGATTATCCTGATGTCTGACATTTGGTTCAAACTAACGGGACAGTTTGAGCGCGGATCCACCTTTGGGGAACCGAGTCCCTGATGATTGACTTAGTTGAATCACGTACGAGTAAAAAGGGCCCTAGTTTGATCATTTGCCATTTCATGCCAAGGAAATGTTCCATGTTAACACAGCACAGCTCGCTCGGAGCATTCAATGTTTGTAACTAGCAACTTCAAGCGAATATTAGAACATCATTTTTGAGAATATATATGCTAGTTCTATTTCTTGTCTTACTGGAATCTTTACTACAAATACTTCACTTTACTGCAACTATAGGTTGTCATACTGTGTGTAGTGGTACAGTCAAGACCTATTGTCATTATAGCCTCAGTAGTTGCTGTTTAACAGCATTACATTTTTGTCTCATTTTATTCAGGGTCACCACAAACAAAGAAGAAGTGGACCAAAGAGGAAATCGAAGCTGTTGAAAGGACCTTAATGGACTACATCAATGGTGGTCAGTGGTCAGAAATGCATCACAACATCGTCACTGGCCGATCAAGGGATGAGTTGTCAAAATATATATTAAAAACTGAATTTAAAAGAATTAAAAAAAAGGTAAGCCGCATTTTCATCAGATGGAAGATTAAATTCCTGGTGGACTGCCAGCACGTTTACAGACATTGTTTACAGTAGTCTTATTGCTCCCTGTTCTGTAATTGTTAACTTTATATAATATTTGAAAGTTGATGATGATGCTTTAAACTGCATAGTTTAAAAAAAATAAAGATGCAATATATCAAACAATATTATAGAGTGGGGTTTAATATACATAGATAATGAGTCATTATACAATGATAATGAGTCATTATACAATTATAACATTCAATGGTGTATATATTCAGCATGAATTGACAAAATATGTATTAAGTGCCTTAGAGTTTCTAAAAAGTACCCTTTATTGAGTACCTTACCTTGTTTGAGACACATTTTGAACACTGCCCCCTGGTGTGATTTTGTATTATGACATAATTGGACGGTCCCCACCGGAATAGAGAAACCAGAAAAATATTCAACTCTATAAATTTGTGAAATTTTGAGATTTATGGTGATATTGGGGTTTGAAAAAAATTAAGGAAAATGATTTGATTGAAAGTATGCCATTATTCTGTTAAAAAAAATGAGGTCCCCACGCTTCACCTCTGTGCATAAGTCCCCACCGGCATAGAAGAACCCGTCTGTGTGTGTGTGTGTGTGCACTCTGGCATTATCATATGACTAATTTTAATATTGTTTTCATCAGATTGATGATTGCTGTTACCTTTTTTGGGGATAGCAGAGTAAAAATGTTGTGTTTGTGTGAGCGTGGGCTGTGTGTGTGTGTGTGTGTGTGTGTGTGTGTGTGTGTGTGTTATTCATGCGGAGGTGAATCATGGATTTGTTTACTCCCCTCTCAGCTGACCTGTGCATCAGAGCCTCGTGGGTAGAATATCCGTTGGTATCATGTTGTGGATTTGGAGGCTCTCGGCCGGCAGATGTTCTGATGTGCTCCTCTGCTACCGGAGGACACGTGTGTGTGTGTTCTGTCCAGATGTTCCCTCCGTGAGGAAAGTTCTGTTCCACTGGCTGGCGGCCGACACGTGTCACCTGACCTTTGTACTGGACGCTAGATGTTTGTTTCTTTCTATTTTAAGACTAATCACAGAGCTCCGTGAAGCTGCCAAGTTTGATCCTGGCCGCGTTTGTTCTCCCAGACGGCAGACTTCCCCCCGTTGGGGGGGGGGGGGGGGGGGAGTGCCATGAATTCTTGCTCTAGCTGAGCGGATAATGGTTGTCTGTGTGTGTCGGGGGGGGGGGGGGGGGGGGGGGGGTCACCTTAAGGAGTCTCTCATCCTCTGCAGGACACGCTGACATCACATCAGAGCCCCTTTAACTCCTCCCCCTTTCCTGTCGTCACAAAGATTCAAATATATATATTGTAAATATGTATTTGTATATAATATATTGTATATATTTATATAATATATTGTATATATGTTTATAATATTTGCGTCGAGCTAAATGCTAACATCACCTCCATGTTTAGGGTTTAAAGATTCAGCATCTTCTGCCCTGTTGTTAATGGGGGGGGTTTCTTTCTGACGAACCAGCAGGTGTTGATTATTAATTTAATGAAAGCCTCTATTTGCCCCCCCCCCCGAATTAAAGCTCTTATTCTGAAAAGACTCGTGAGTCAGCCACATGTTTTATAACACCCACATCCTGATAGAAGGACCTCTTATGTTCACATCTCATTTACTGTATGACATCAGACTTCTATGTAATAACAAAGCAGCATGCTGAGGGGGGGGGCATTTATGTTAACGTGTTTTTTGGTCGCAGGCCTCCTACCGTCCCTTCCTGCGGCAGCTCCTGGAGGAGGTGTTCCACCCCGACAGACCCGAGTGTCCCGACATAGAGCACACGTCCGGGGGCCTCACCGACCTGCTGAAGACCGGCTTCAGCATGTTCATGAAGGTCAGGCCCGCACACTCAGCAGGGGTCAAAGGTCGAATCCTCCGGCCCCACAGAGTTCTACTGTCTTTCTGTTTTTTTTACACCGTCTCATTTTCATTTTATCTCCAGAAGCTTCACGGGAACCTTGTTTATTTTTTATTTGGCAGGAATTAAACTTCTTTCTCATACTTATTCCCATCCTTTTATTTTGAAAGCATCAGAGGAAGGACCAGGGGACATTAATGTTATTGCGGGCATTGTGGGTAATTTAACCACAGACTGTGTACACTTTGTACCACTGAACATGAATATCCATTTATGTTGATTTGATGACAATGAAGTGAGGGGGGGGGTGTTTTCAGTTTGAGACGTGATGTCTTATGTGATGAAACATGAATGTGGAAAAAATAAAGCCCCCCCCCCACCTTAGGGCACATGGTTCACACTCCATGGATGCATCACACAGTGTGTGTCTCTGTCGCACATTTCCCTTTTGTGGCCTCAACACATGTTGAATCATCCCTCGACATGCTTCACCTCCTCCCGCTTCACGTGTTCAGCCCCCCCGCCCCCCCCCCCCCCCCAACACACACACACACCCGCTCACACATGCCGGCTGGCGCTCTGAAGCAGCAGCAGACTCCTCCATGTGGAGGACCCATGAGCACACGTGTGACCTTGAGGAGGAGGCTCTTGGAGTCATGATGAGACGCAGCATCACATGTGTGCAGCTGAGCATCGACACACGCGTGTTCCCTTCAGAGCGTGTTCATCGCACAGTACCAAGAGTTACCATTAGATAAACAACTCTTCTGCATATTTAAACATTACATTTAATAAAATCAATGCTCCTCTTAAAGTGGAACCTGACTTTGTCCAATGTTCACTTTAGTCTTCTGCAAATGGAGATAATATTCATTAGTATAATGTCTCATTTACATATTTAAACGTACGATTGTGGTAGGTAGTGTTTCATGATTTTGTGTCTCCCGTTTTTAACAAACTGACCAATCACAGCGTCTCGTCTGCAGGTGAGTCGTCCGCATCCCGGCGACAACCCTCTGCTGCTCCTCTTCCTGGTGGGCGGAGTCACGCCTTCAGAGCTCCGCCTCATCAGGGACACCGCCTCCACCCACAAACCGGGGACTCAGGTGAGTCGATGACCAACAGGTGCCTTCTTGAGCCGTTCTCTTTCACAATAAAACCCCGTAGACCTCATCGCGTATTTAACTGCATTTTTTATTCAATCTTTGATTACGAATCACACACTTGAAAATGAATAAACATTTATATTAACCAATAAAGATGCAAATGTGTAGACGAGCATTGGAGGTCTGTGTTTGTCTCACACAATAATGTCTCATAATGACTCAGTAACCAGTCAGCGATGATGGGGAGAACCTCCTGAGAGCTGACCTACATACGAGATGAACCCAGAGAGATGTGGCCGCCCGTTAAGTGGCACTAACATTACACAGACGTGTGTGTGTGTGTGTGTGTGTGTGTGTGTGTGTGTGTGTGTGTGTGTGTGTGTGTGTGTGTGTGTGTGTGTGTGTGTGTGTGTGTGTGTGCGTGTGTGCGTGTGTGCGTGTGTGTGTGTGCGCGTGTGGAGGAAAGCGAGATGTGGTCTTAATAAAAGGCTTCTGAGAAAGGAGGCGAGGATCAAAGCCGTCCGTCTGTAATCAGGAGAAACCGAATAAAGAGGAGCTTTAACAACGCTCACCTGAGCACGTACGCAGGTGTGTGTGTCTGTGAGAGAGAGTGACGCTGAAGTAACTGAAAGGTCCAGCTTATCAATAAGTGGGCTGATCGATAAGTAGGCTAGGACTACCCAGAATGCCTCTGGCTGCGTGATACCCGACAGTAAATAAATAAGATGGATGAAAGCAGCGTGAGGTCAGAACTCTACCAGAACATTAGCTCCTCCCTGGACGCTTTGTTAGTGGGTCACCTCTGAACGTAGCACAGGACTTTGCTCAGGTAGAGGTCATATAGAGGCTCAGGTAGAGGCTCAGGTAGAGGTTCACATGGAGGCTCAGGTAGAGGTTCACATAGAGGCTCAGGTAGAGGTTCAGGTAGAGGTCACATAGAGGCTCATGTAGAGGCTCAGGTAGAGGTTCACATGGAGGCTCAGGAAGAGGGTCACTTGGAGGTTCATGTAGAGGTTCACATGGAAGCTCATGTAGAGGCTCAGGTAGAGGTTCACATGGAGGCTCAGGTAGAGGTTCACATAGAAGCTCAGGTAGAGGTTCAGGTAGAGGTCACATAGAGGCTCATGTAGAGGCTCAGGTAGAGGTTCACATGGAGGCTCAGGAAGAGGTTCACTTGGAGGTTCATGTAGAGGTTCACATGGAAGCTCATGTAGAGGCTCAGGTAGAGGTTCACATGGAGGCTCATGTAGAGGCTCAGGTAGAGGTTCACATGGAGGTTCAGGTAGAGGTTCAAGTAGAGGTTCAGGTAGAGGTTCACATAGAGGTTCAGGTAGAGGTTCACATGGAGGCTCAGGTAGAGGTTCACATAGAGGTTCAAGTAGAGGTTCAGGTAGAGGTTCACATAGAGGTTCAGGTAGAGGCTCAGGTAGAGGTTCACATGGAGGTTCACGTAGAGGTTCGCTCCACCTCTCTGCTCATCAGATGAATACAAAGAAGCGATTGATTGACAGCTCGCTGGATGAAGCTCCTCTTCATTTATGGACGACTTAACCCCCCGTGACCCACCTTCTCCCTGATGAGTCCCCTCTTCTTGTTGCAGGTGCTGGTTCTGTCCACCAGGCTCCTGCGGCCCACTGACGTCCCCGAGCTGCTCTTCCCCCCACGCAGGAGGCCGCCGCCCCCAGCCGCCATCTAGGAGAGAAAACCTGCGTCACAAGGACACGTGCGCCGCGAACGCCTCCCGACACCTCGCCGGGTCGTGAGGCGAGGCCTCGTTAATGAGGGGGGGGGTTCCTGTGTATCATTCCACACGCGCCTTATGTGGAAGAAGATATTTATTTTTGTTGATGGAACGAACAAATAAATTGAACATTTCTGACAGCTTGTGTGTGTCTGTGTGTTCGTGTGTGTGTGTGTGTGTGTGTGTGCGCGCGTGTGCCTGTGTGTGCGTGTGTGTGCGTGCGTGTGTGTGTGTGTGTGTGTGTGTCCGTTCACACCTCACACAATGATTAAGTCCTCACACCGTCTGCTCAACACCTGCAGCTCTTTTCTCCCTTTATTCTTCACACAGGTCATGAGGAGGGACGATAATATTCACTAATTAGGTTCTGGAGTGAGAATAAACAAACCTGATCAGGAGGTTTCTCCCTGAGTCTCTTTAACAAAGATCATCTGAAGTCCTCCAGGTCCTCTGTGGTTTTATTGATCGGGTCGGACTTCCTGTTTCTGTGCAAATCTTTTTTTAATGGATTCGATTTCTGAAATCATAACATAATCATTTGTGGCTCGTAATTGTCACTAAAATTGGATTAAATTACAGACCCAACAGACAGAATGCTCCCTTTGAAATGTGGGAAAGTTTCTGGATTAAATTTGAAATCGACAGTTCCTCCGTTAAACCGATTTAACAAACTGATCATAATTATCTGTAAACCCATCACTATTCATGAACTACTTTATCTCCTTTGTACAATTATCGTGTAAACAATTTCATTCAGTGGCTTTGAGGTGTCTAAAGTGATTGGATGTAAAGGGTGCCAAAGTTTAAAGGAAGTAAATATTCCTCAAATTAAGTAATACTTATTTTTTGTTTGGTGTTTTGTATTTAAAAGGTCATCATGTGAGCAGGAAACAGGAAAACCAGAAAGTTGAATTCAATCATTTTTATTGTGAACACAGTGAAATTGTAACAAATAAATAACAGAAGGTCCTTTGCATCATTAAAGTCCAGCAGCTTCTCTGCAGTTAAGTCCAGAATCAGCGCTGCTCCCATTAAAACAGAGAGCTCGGCTGAGATGGAGCCGTCCTCCAGCCGGCAACATCTGGATCACAGGAGGACATATTGTCTCCTGCCGCTGCTTCCACGTCCTCGGGGAGGGGGGGTCGGAGGGGGGCGTCGTTTCTCGACACGTGACGAGCCTCCCTCGCCCACGGCGTCCCGGGCGGGACGCGCACCCGCCGGGACAAAAACCTGCGTCAGCCGGACTGATCCGAGGGACGTTGAAGCATTAGATTCTTCAGAAAGGCGTTTCTTCTTCCTCTGGCCGGTCCTCCGACCTCTCGGCTCCGCCTCCTCACACCGAGGTGACGGTCCGCACTTTGGCCGACAGCGCCTGCCTGAAGCGCCGTTTCAGGTCCTGCATATTGGGCGACTTGGGCCTGGGGATGAGCGGCGAGCGCCTCTTCTCGGTGGAGTTGGTGGCCGCCGGCGGCGCCGCCGTGGCAGGCGGCTGCTGCTTGGCGAGCTGGCAGCACAGCCGGTGGAAGGCCCGGTGGACCTGGCTGTAGTCCTCGCTGGCCGACACCTCGTAGAAGGAGCAGCCCAACGTGGACGCCAGCAGCGGGCCCTGCTGGGGGTCCACGCACCGCAGGTGCAGCAGGTCCGACTTGTTGGCCAGCAGGATCACGGGGGGCATGTTGCCGCCGCCGGTGCGCACCACCTGCCGGTGGAGCTGCTCGATCAGGTCGAAGCTGCGGCGGTCGGTGGTCGAGTACACCAGCACCACCGCATCCGCCCACTGGACGGAGCAGGTCACGTGGTCCGGGAGGTTGATGGTGTTATCGGTCATCTGGGAGAGAAGAAGAAGGCCGATTAAAATCATAGCCTGTGTATGGGAAGTGGGCGTAGTCATGTCCTAAAGCATCCCTTATGGTCTGTGTGACTCTACATGGACCATCATTCACTAAATGAACATCATGCTGCTTTGAAGAAGACTTGAAACTAGAGACTGAGACCATAAACTCATGTTTACAATGTTTACTGAGGGAATAAATCAAGAGAGAAGTAGAGTCATTTCCTCATAGACGTCTATGGGAGCAGAGGAGTCGCCCCCTGCTGGTCACTACACAGAAGTAGTCATTTCCTCATAGACGTCTATGGGAGCAGAGGAGTCGCCCCCTGCTGGTCACTACACAGAAGTAGAGTCATTTCCTCATAGACGTCTATGGGACCAGAGGAGTCGCCCCCTGCTGGTCACTACACAGAAGTAGAGTCATTTCCTCATAGACGTCTATGGGAGCAGAGGAGTCGCCCCCTGCTGGTCACTACACAGAAGTAGAGTCATTTCTTCATAGACGTCTATGGGAGCAGAGGAGTCGCCCCCTGCTGGTCACTACACAGAAGTAGAGTCATTTCCTCATAGACGTCTATGGGAGCAGAGGAGTCGCCCCCTGCTGGTCACTATACAGGATGCAGCTTTAACTCATGAAGCTTTGGCTCCATTCTTCATAACTGGAAGTTGCCTCTGGATAAAAACACTATGTTTCTGAATCTTTTCCTCTGATTGGGTCCCACAGTGAATGAGATCATATTTTATCTTTCCCTTGATTATCCTAATAATTACAATAATGATGTTTTTGGAGGAGAGGATCTCACCTCCACACCAGGAGTGTCCTGGACCTGGATGGTCACCTGTTCTCCGTCCACCTGGACTTCTCTGGAGTAGAGGTTACCTGAGGGAAAGAGGAACGAGAACATTGAGCATCAGGACCGTAACCAAACCACAATAAAACCCGGTTCCACGTGTCCTCCTCCTCCTCCTCCTCCTCCTCCCGGGGACTCACCGGCGTTCCTCTCGTAGTCTCCGATGAAGCGCCTCGTGAGGAACCGAACCACCAGCGCTGCGATCAAAAAAACACAACACTCCGTTAGACGACCGGCTCCACCGTGACGTCAACACCTTCCGCGCGTGCACCGTGCTCCGCTTACCGGTTTTACCGACTCCGCTGCCTCCGATCACCGCCATGCGGATGGCCCGGGGGGGCGCCGCGGACTCCGCGATGCTCGTCATGTTCTGGATGAGGCGCATTTCTCTTTCCCCGCAAACAGCGACGTTATTCCCGGTTCAGTGGTAGAGGTAAGAGGGTGAATGCTGCGGACCGGAGGAGCGCCGGCTTTTATAGAGGAGGAGTCCCCCCCCCCCCCTCCCCATCCCCATCTGAGCCCACCCCCCCCCCCCCTCTCACACCTCCCCTCCTCGTGCGCCGCCTCCCACACGTGTGTAACGTGAGACACACCGGAGAGGAGAGGAGCGAGGTCACCGGATTAACCGTTTCTCTGTTATGGAGCCACAGATGATGGAAGATGTGTTCACGTGTTCATATGAGAGAATACGTGAGGTTATTAGCTTCTGATTTACATGCACATCGGGCTTCATGTGCTTCATGTGCTTCATGTCAGCTTTGCATAAAACCAGGATGGAAACTCTTCATTTTTTT
Organism: Pungitius pungitius; assembly: GCF_949316345.1. NCBI lineage: Eukaryota > Metazoa > Chordata > Actinopteri > Perciformes > Gasterosteidae > Pungitius > Pungitius pungitius. The sequence continues at coordinate 23,649,138 of NC_084903.1, forward strand.
AATAATCAGAGTCCATCCCTCCATGTTTGCAATAATAAATATACGTTATATATATATATATATATATATATATATATATATATATATATATATATATATATATATATATATATATATATATATATATATATACGGTATATATTAGTCACATGACTAACATGATGATGACACCACAGGTGAAGAGGGTCAAAGAATGAAAAAGTAGATGTCAACATGAAACTTCACCACTTCATCACTACATGAAGAGGAACATTTGTTGGAGTGAAAGTTTTATAAAATGTTTCAATATGCAAATGAGTTGTTTAACGGTAACTTTTGGGAGAAACACATGTAAACAGAGAAATAAACTACGTTTCCTTCCGTTTAGGTGGAGAAGAGGAAAGAAGATGAAAATCTGTTTTCATCTTAAAGGACGGAGACATTTTTGGATGATTCACAGGTTCTTGTTGTTGTTGTTGTGTTTACAGGATGCAGAAGGATCCTCAGACTTGTTCAGACATGCACCGCCCTCACAGGGGGGGTTAACGGCTGCTGATGTTAATGACCCCCCCCCCCCCACACACACACATACCTCACAGGACCTCCTGCTGTGGATGGGCGGGGCTTCACAGCAGGAGGTCCGTGTGAATCATTGAAAACATTTTTAGGAAAGCAACATGATTCTATTTTTAGAGTTCTATAAAACATCTTCTGCATCAGCTGAGCAGCTGGCCTCCTGCTGTGAGTTATGCCCCCCCCCCCCCCCCCCCGCTCTGAGGTATTTTGGCATCCTGTCCTCCTGTTGATTACCGTCTGGTATGTATTTTGATAAGAGCGCTGATGACAGGCGGCGGCGCTGAAATGTGAAATTAGGGATTCGTGAGTTTCCTCCAACCACATCACAGCGAGCTCCACCCCGCGGCATTGTGGGTACGCTCTGCCTCTCCGTAGTCTTTCAGTGCCTCTTTGTGGTTGTGAGGCTCTTCCTGGTTGGAATGTGTCTCACATTTCGCAGGTGAAGGCCATTGGGGGAGCCCCTGACACTTTGCCCCCCCCCCCCCATGCTTCCCTAATGGTGGACCTTAAACTGATGAACTGTCGCATGGTTCATATCTGCTGTTTCACACATTTGACCCCTCTCTCTGGGGGGATCGGGCCTTGAGGCCCGGCAAGGCCTTCACTTTCCCCGGGGGAGGGGGGTGGGGGGCCCTGGAGGTAAATTACAATCCCTTTGAGAGGAGGTGGGCAATTAAGCGCTACAACAGATACACAACCGAGTGTCACTCACACAGAGGTGACAGTGGGGGGGTAATCCTTCGGCCAATTACCAGGGGGGAATTCGGGGTATTCACAGCAAACCGGAGGAATGTGGAGGTAATTGGGGGTCGAGGGGGGGCCGAGGGCAGGTGAAGTCTGGAGGAGGGGGTGCTTTCAGAAGGATGTCCTTTTGACAAAGAGGTGAGTATGATTTCCCGAGGAGGACTCACCTTTTTACAGTGAAGGGGGGGGGGGGGGGGGGGGGTCATTATGGAGCTGCCCCTGGGGGGTAAACCTGGTGCTGCTGACTCATCTGTATCCTCACAGATTCTTATCCTCCTCTCCGCCTTTCATCACTCTGCGTGATTATCGGGGGGGCGATTATTTTACACAAAAAAAATAATTCATTCATGGCTTCAGGAATTCTTCTTCAGGGGAACTCACCTCTATTCGCACATCTTGTTTGTTTGTACCTGGAGGGGGGGGCGGGGGGGGGGCGTTAGCATTCCCATTGGCCGATGGAAATCGTACCGACCAGCACAAAGGAACAGAGGCTGTTCTCTCTAATTGAAATGTAAAAAACTTGTTGCAAGCATTTGCATCCCGCTGAATGTCAACAGCAGTGGAACCTGAGAGTGTGTGTGTGTGTGTGTGTGTGTGTGTGTGTGACTATTGTCATTCAGAGCAGGAGCACACACACACACACACACTCAATGATGGTACAATGAAGAAAATATAGAAATCTGCTTCCCGACATGTGATCACTTGGGTTCTTTCTGAGGACGTGCACGTGTGGGCTGTGTGCACGTAGAGGAGCCGGTGAAGCAGTGATAACCGGCGTGCATGTGACCACTGATCAATGCGTGTGAGCCTTTAAGGATTGCCCTGTTCACAGTGGTGTTGTTTCTCGTGAGGTCGTGTAGAGCAGACCAGGGGGAGGTCCTTGTTGTTCTCGTGTTCTGATGGAGACATTTCAGAACTCTGATAATTAACACATTTCAAACAGAAAGGTGAAACAACAGCAAAATGTAGAAAATATATATTTTCTCCTTCAAAAATCTCTTTTACTTTATAACAAAAACACAAAACCTAATATCTAAATTGAACAAGTTGTTTTGCTTTGATAACACGGCTTCTCTTAAAATGTAAATCCGTGGGATTTCATTGTTTGTTTGTTTGTTTGTTTGTTATTGACTTCTTGCCTCCTCTTCATCACGTCCAACACACACGTGCTCGTACAGGAGGACGATCATTGAGCCATTAGACGCCAAAGCAGTGATCTCAAGATGTCTTTGAGACGCTCAGCTTCAATTTTCAATGTAACGTTGTCCGTCAGGCTGCCATGGCAACGAACACACACACACTCACACACACACACACACACACACTCACACACTTCTTCTCCTAACCCAATTTCTATGTAGAAAAAAGCGAAACAGGTTTGTAACAAGATTAAATTATCAAGCAACGGACAGATTGTGTCAGGAGGTGGGGTTCAGTGGTTGAGATTTATGACGTCTGTAATACAGCCCCCCCCCGCCCCCCCCCCGGCCCCCCCGGGCCCTGTTTGTCCGTCTAGTCTGCTTTACTGCCCAGACTGAGCGGAGCTGGAGCTCATGCTGGAGACCTCTGATGGTTTAATGCAGACGGACAGCGTCCTCGAGGGCTGATCCTGGATCAGAAGTCTGATCGGTCGATAGCACCGGACCTTCAATTACACCAACAGTTGCTGTGCAGCCTCCCCCCCCCCCCCCCCCCCAGTCACAATGTGACTCTCTGCAAACCTTTGTGAGACATTTGATGCCAGCGATTCACAGCCTAAAGTAGTTTTCATATCAGATTTGATGTGAGTCCGTCTCAGTCTCAGTTAGAGACGTCTCGCTCTTTCCTGTGAAAGTTTCCCCCCCCCGACAAAGAAATGTAGCGCAACAATATTACCAAACAATTTCTGCTCGTACACAATGTAATGATTTTAACGTTATGTTTAATTATGCTGAAATGCAACTAATTTTCTATTATGATTATAAAACTACTTCAACACATCGAAACAGATCCCAGGCGTCCTCATTAAGTCTAAAGCCCTCAGATCACATCCGTCTCCTGAGTGAAAGTCCTTTCACGACACCTCATAACTTGCTTTGATTACATTGCCACCACGACCTCAAAGGTACTCTGTGTACTGTGCAGTATTGTTCACGTCTGTAAAGTAATGATGGGTCTCTGTGTGCAGTTACAATGAGGAAAACAAAATGTGTGCTTCAGATATGATGTCGCCCATAACTCCCAGTTCAGAGGATCGCAGTGACATGTCAGCAACAAGAGCCCGACCAAGAAGAGGTGTGAAGGTAAACAGAGGAACAGCACCATCGTTCTCATCATCCACCCATCGTTCTCATCATCCACCCATCGTTCTCATTTCACACTCATCGTCCTCATCATCCACCCATCGTTCTCATCCACCCATCGTTCTCATTACACACCCATCGTTCTCATCATCCACTCATCGTTCTTATTACCCACCCATCGTTCTCATCATCCACTCATCGTTCTCATCATCCACTCATCATTCTCATCCACCCATCGTTCTCATCCACCCATCGTTCTCATTACCCACCCATCGTTCTCATCATCCACCCATCGTTCTCATCATCCACCCATCGTTCTCATCCACCCGTCGTTCTCATTACCCACCCATCGTTCTCATCATCCACCCATCATTCTCATCCACCCATCGTTCTCATCCACCCATCGTTCTCATCATCCACTCACCGTTCTCATTATCCACCCATCATTCTCATCCACCCATCGTTCTCATCATCCCCCCTTAGTTCTCATCATCTACCCATCGTTCTCATTATTGTAAGTCGCTTTGGATAAAAGCGTCAGCTAAATGACATGTAATGTAATGTAATCCCGTATCGCTTGTGGTTTTCCCCCCAGTTTACCCATCGATCTGTCAGACCGGCCTCCTCAGGACGAGATGAAGAGAGATGATAACCGGCAACAAGCCAAAAGCCAACCACCACGATGACGAGGGGGTGTGTGAATATACGTAAACTCTCATACGTAAACCCTCAGAAAGAGAGAGCTCCTCCAACGAGTTCATGACCCCCCCCCCCACACACACACACACACACTCAGTCACCCACGTCATGGTTATAAAAATCAAACGGTTTCCACCGGTACGCCTGCTGATTCAGAAGCAGCAGAGTCTCAAGGTCCCTCCTCCCTCTTCTCACAGAGCGTGTTTGTCAGACACTTTGACGTCTGGGAGACGAAGCAACGACGCTCACAAGCACCGAACACAGCGGGTTTACCTCCCTATTCTGACAAAGACAACCGTATGTGGTCCATGGAAACAATGTAATATATTACCATACCTCATGCTCATCATCTGTTATTCCCACCTCGTGTCTGACGGGTCGATGCCCTCAAGTCAGAATAAACAAATACAAACAGTCTCTTCTTCTGAATTTCAGTCTCTACTCCAGCGTTACAACTGTTGGCTGGTTCATACAGGAAATGAGATGTATCCAAAGAATGCTCCTAACACCGGATTCATAGCAACATTTCACACACGTTTAACACTGAAAAGACTTCATTTATAATACGGCCTGCTTCAGAAGGCACCTCGCACTCCATCAGATAGTATCCAATGGAGTGTGAGGTTGAAATGATCCGTATCCCTTTGGGGACGATGGTGTCCCCTTCACGGGAGGTGTTCGGGGTGTGTACCTCAGCCATTAGCTCGCCGCACAGAGAGAGAGACGGGAGAGGGAAAGTCAGACGGGCCTCAGCACCTCGGGGGGGGGGGGGGGGCAAAGGAAGATACGCGCCGATGTTCTCAAAGAGGACGCGCTGTACTCACCGTGATAATTGGCACCAAGTACAATGAAAGAAACATGATGTGCGTCAGACCAGATAGAGGAGTCGTACCATCATGTGCCCCCCCCCGCCCCCCCCGCCCCCCTCATCTGAACAAGACAGTCCGACTGCACCCACTGCGGAAGCTAATTGTTTGGGTTTCGTTTCTGAGTACGTTTTAAACCAAAGTTACGTCGGCTCAAAGCAAAACACAAGACATGGAGGTTTAAAAGGACCAAACCAACAGCTGCTGGGACCGTTGTTTCGTCGCATTGATTCAAATTGCCAGTATTTCCTCGCTGAGCCGCTGGGCTGATGTGAAAGACGGCGGCGTGTTCACTGCAGCTACTCTCCTCCTTTGAGGCAGATTCCACTGGCGTGACTCACAAGAGCAAGTCAAGGTCATTTGATGTTTGCACTTCCAGCAGATGAAAGAAGAGCTGCGTCAGAGAGGAGAGAGGGTTTCTGTGCATACGGAGGATGTTCGTGGTTCCTGCCGTGCTGAGAGAAGAAATGCGTATCAACGTGTTTAAAGCGCCCCAAAAAAAATCCCCAAATGTCCTTCTGGCTCCCTTGACAGAGAGTCCAGTAGGATTAAAGTAACTGATCAGTGTGCTGTAACAGAAGACTTTATCCGTAGAAACTCTTTGTTTTTGCGGTTTTCCTGCAGTGAAAGAAAAACCCCTCGGTTGGCACAAGCTCTCGGCCCGAGTAACGTTGCATGAGGGCTTCTGCAGCCTCGCGAGCACCTGGCGGGGGGGGGGGGGGGGGCAGGGGGATTAATGCGGTTCATGGGACTGGAAAGTGGGTCGAGCTCCAGTGATTCAGGCGTCCGTCCCAGCTCAGCGTGGACTTCCAGTCATACAGACAGATCTTTTGTTGTTGATGCAAGTGAAGGGCAGCGCGTCAGGAACATGAAGCCGCTGGGGAGGGAAATATGCAGGCGATGTGGTACATGACCTCGAGTGTGTGTGTGTGTGTGTGTGTGTGTGTGTGTGTGTGTGGTACCTGGTTATACTCCTGCATTCATCTAGGTTCCTTTTGGGCTTAAGAGTCACTGGTTTCTCTTTAGATTCCCTCAGTTTGCTCTTAAAAGCCATTTTCTCTGACCAGTGTAACACTCCCAGATGGAATGGTGTGAAAAGATCCCAGCAACTAGGCCAGTGCTTTAAATATCCCGACTGACACCATCGTCCACGCCGAGTCACTGAGCGCTTACATAAACATCACATGTGACCCTGTTACAGTTCCTGCTGCACGTCACTTTGACTAATGAGACAATTACACATAAATGCACACAAACAGCGCTGCGTGCATTAACAGTGAACCTGTGGGCTCCCTGCTTTGTGTCATTACAACAATGCGGCTGTTGTCTCGCTCGGGCGCCGAACAGGTGCATCTTGGGAAAGGTGAGGACGGACCGCGGAGGGTTTTGGTGTAGTCTTAGGATTTAGTTTTTGTTTCTTTTCTGAACTTGAACCCAGAATCACAATGAGCCGGACTATATTCGGACACAAGGGCGGGTTTCAAGTGTCTCTCAATACAGCCACATTCAAAATGTTCCAAAATATACACATTCAGAGGACACACTAATTGTATCCTTCAGATGAAAAATGGCCTATTAGGCATTTGGTTGGTTCCAATAACAAAATGGTGACATCATCCACTTATTTTATACAGCTTTATCACCCTGAGTGGACAATGTGAATTAAGCAACTAAGTCAATTCAGAGCATTGTATGCTGCAGCACATAAGTACCCAGCATGCACCGCTCCTCTGGTTAAACAGCGGTGGCACCGTACGAGTTAACCAGAGTCAGCTCGGCATGGTGTTTACCAAAAGGAGCGTGCCCGAGCCCGTGTGCAACCCCCCCCCCCCCCCCCCTTCTTCCCTTCTTCCTCCTGTTCTGCTGAAGTTCTTATTGTGGTTCATCAGCTTTTTTGCAGGGAAAACACGGGCGGAGTTTGTTTCCTGAGGATCTAATGTTCAGGAGACTCTAACAGCAGGACTCGTCCGATGGGACAAGCTGATCACAACCAGGAGTCCAGATATAATCAAGTTTATCCGTGCAGCTTCGATGTGCTGAAGGAATGCGGTACAGAGAGGGACATTAAACAGATCTGGTGACCACAGGTATGGTCTTTCCCACACTGATATCATGTTTCTACCACAAGTCTGTTGCAAGAATCCTCATTAAATAACAAGTAAAGACAAAAGCTTCTTTCTGCCATTGATGCCCGAGTCAAAGCCTTTTTTCAGTGTTTGTCTGCTCTGATGTGAGGTGACAACATGCTTAGAAGAACGTAGAAGAAGCACAAACTGTGGTTCTTCATGGTTCTCATAGACGTCTACCGGACCAGAGGAGTCACGTCAGAGAATGCAGCCTTGAGGGGGTTGTTCTCTGGTCAATATATGAACACCAGCATTGTACAGTGAATGAATCTACTTAGTAGCTCGTATGTTTCTTCCCCCCCCCCCCCCCCCCGTTCACTGGCAACGTGCTGGCGGCGCCCGCATGAGAACCCACACGTTCCCCCTTTCACTCCTCGGATGGCAGCCGGCCGTCCTCCCAGGTTCTGGGTTCTGTGGCTGCAGAAGTGCTGTCGACGGAGACGACGTCTCCAAAACAAAAAGCCACCTGCTCCGTGCATCTGGAGCCTCGCGTCAACACATCTGGCGACCTGCAGAGAAAAGAGAAAGAGATTTTGATCTCGTCAACAGAGGCCTACTTTAGTAGCTCCTCGCCGACAACCGACGTGCACGAGCCGCCGTGCGCGTCGCTCACAACCCGAAATGACAATAAAGGGAGAATCGGGAGAGAAGAAACACAAAGTCTCGTTTGAACCCACGTGTGTTTTGTTCACCAGCTGCCAATCAAAAGCACCCGTGAATGGACCCGCGAGAAGGCGTCAATCAACACATCTCTCCACGCGACGCATTTCAAACGTCCCGTTGACAATGACCCCCCCCCCCCCCCTCCAGCCCCCCGCCCCGTTATACTGTTACTTGTTTCTCCTTCAATGCTTTTTTTAAATTCCTCTCTCCTTCCCCGTTCCTTTTGAAGCGTGTTAATCATAATTATTTGTTGTTTTCCTTTCTTTTTGTCCGCATGGAAATGCTAAGGAGATAATTGGTGGGAGATTGTTGTGAAAGCACGAACAAAGGGCCGGTGATGAATGAGAGCGTCCTCAGGGCCCCCGGGGGCCCCCTGCGGAGCTCCACGGAGGGGACACTTACCTTTTCGTTGTGGTCAGCTAATTGGGGGTTTGCGGAATACCTGCAAATTAAATGATTAGTTCTGTAGTCTACAAAATGTCAAGAATGAGGACAAGTGCTCGGGGGACAGCAGTGATGTTTGACCTTTGTTTGAGGTTCTTCTTCATGATATCAGTGTCTTACTGCAGGAGACAAAGGGATGTTCTCTGTAGATGCATTTAAGAAACTCAAAGAAGATGTTGATGTAATGAGAATGTTTTCACCTCTTTAGACGTTCTGAAGGTTCCATCTTTGTTCTCTACAGACACCAGACTCCATTCACACAATCATTGATTCTACCCCTCGGATCACAGGAGCTGATCTACTGCTCGATGTGTTAATATGTGACCTTTGTGCTTTAAGGGGTCGGTTCCAATTCACCAGAGTCCCTTTATACCTTTGGAGTTTCTGCGCATAATATACATAATAATATACAGGTGAAACTTGAAAAATTAGAATATTGTGCAAAAGCTCATTACTTTTTGACAAAGTGACAAAGTGTCATGTACATGGGTACATGACACTGTCACTTTCACTCGTCACTTCCTGTTGGCTGGTGCACTTTAGCTTTATTTTAATTTTATCTTTATTTCTTAACTTACTAACCCATAGCTTTAGTTTTTACTAACCCATAGCATTTATTTTATTATATTTTTGATCTTATTCCTGCACTACGCTGTCTGTTGTCCATCATTGTCTGCTGTCATGCACCAACCGCCAAGTCAAATTCCATCTCATATTATGGCAATAAACAATTCCTGATCCTGATATATTACAAAAAGCATAGAGAAACACATTTTATTTTATATCTCTTGATAGTATTTTCTAATTTATGGAGTGAAACAAAAATATTATATCCAATTAAAACACATTACCCAACAATGTATATTTCTGATATTTAAAGTAACATTTATTTAAAACTTATAACAAAACAAAGGGGTCTTGTCACTAAGCAACTGAGTTCCATGCTGATTATTTCATCTCTAACAGATATTATTATTATTTTTATCACAATAAAATAGAACGTTGCTATCTTTCATTAAACCATAGTATTATATAAAGCCTACAAAATCTCTTTAAACGCGCCTCAACTTTAAACTACAACTCCCACAAACTATTGCGCTAAACTCTCGCCGTTGATTGGTTGCCCTTTGCACAGACTTCCCCCCTCTGTGGCTCCTCAATTCTGCCACTCAACCGTGGTGAAACCCCAACCAATCAGCGGCGGCGTACATCTCCCGATGGGCGGGGCTACGACCCGCTCCTCCCGGCTTGTTTTTCCTGGATCGTTGCTGCTGACAACCCGCTGCCCCGCGACTCCGGCCCGTCATTTCCGCTCCGCCGAGGTGCTCCGAGGATGAGTGTGAGGATGGAGCCGAGGGGGCGACCCTGAGCCCCCCCCCCCACACCCCCCCAACCTCGGGCTCATCACTAGACGCCTCCAGGTTTAGCGGTCTGGCCCTGCAGCCCCCCCCCCCCTCCCCTTAAATCATGTTTTATTTCATAAAGATGGCGGCGAGGGAGACACTGTGAACTAAATGACTGTCAGAAACATCGCCTCCATTGTATGTAGAGATATGGGTGGAGTAAATCCTGCTGCGTGTGTCTGTCTGTCTGTGTGTGTGTGTGTGTGTGTGTGTGTGTGTGTGTGTTGATTTGCCTGCAGCCGCTGTGCACCTTGACGTGTGGTGATGCTCATGGGTGAGTCCCCCCCCCTCTCTGACTTGTGCAGAGGGGGGTGCACAGTATGTTTGGTCACCACTTGCTCAAGATGCACAGTTTATCTCTGCACCCACACAAACCTCCCTCCCTCCCCGTCACGTGGGCACTGTGCACATTCCCAGTGTGCACATCTGTGTGTAGCCGTCCCATGATTG